>NC_140954.1:55986499-56186499 GCF_014529385.1 Adiantum capillus-veneris
ATTTATAGACGCTTATGGACAGAGGATCCGGAGAGACCTTAGGGGAGCTCATTTATATATTGACAAAGACTCTACAGGATGCAGCAGAGCAGAGGCACACCCACATACTGAGCGTGGGCCACGACGTTTTTTTGGGAGCACACCCCAAAATAGTTGGTATGATGAAGAGTGCAGAGAGACAAGAGCCCGACTTTAGAGGGAGGTATTTCTAGGAGTCATTACTCGCAGGCAGTCACGGATTGCTTCTCGGTGTTTGGTATTACGAAAGAAGAGGGCGTTTCTAGCTCGGCTAGAGTAGGATTTATATTAGTTGTTTTTGAGCCAGGATTCAGACGAGGCATGGAAGCTCTTCCATGAGCACTCCCCCCCACTGGTGATCACTTCTATGGAGGTATGGGGTCAATATGCATCATCTCTCTACACAGTCTCGGGGTGGCCACCTCTTCCTGATTCGCCACAACCATGCCCTCACACATATCCTTTCTTTACCGCCGAGATGGTAAAGAAATCCTTTGATCGGATGAAGACTAGGAGAACATATGATCACGATGGCATGGTAGCAGAGCATTTTATACATGCCAAAGATTTACTTACAGAGCTTCTAGCAGTGATGTTCAACCGTGCCATGTGCGAGGGCCTACCTGATACTTGGAGTCTTCAAGTCGAGGGACCCTATGGATACTGGGAACTACTGCACTATCATGATTGGACACACATTGGCATAGTTGTACGCATCCATCCTTGAGCATCAGTTGAGTAGATGGGCAGAGAGAGGGTGTACGGGCAACAGGACAGGCGGGTTTCAGGAGAGGTTTCTCTACTCTTAATTATATTCTGATACTCAGAGACATTATTGAGGAGGGAAGGTCACGTTGCTTTGTGGACTTCCGCAAAGCCTTCGATACAGTGCCCATAGCTAGATTGATGGTAGACTGCAAGAGATCGGGGTTCCGAAAGAGTTGATTTGGGGGATCATGGCTCTAGACAAGTCAGTAGTGGGGCATGTACGCACTTGAGAGGGGATTTTTGATTTAGTTCACTCCACTATTGGGGTGAAACACGGCTGCCAGCTATCTTCTACTCTATCTGGCATGTATGTGGATGAGGTTGCTGACTACATTGAGAGAAATGGTGATATTGGAGCACAGTTGGCAGGGTCATGGATCCCATATTGTTATATGCTGATTTTTGACTGCCCGGTGGGGATGCAACATCATTTAGATGCTTTGTACACATTGAGGAGAGCAACAGAGACGAGATGGACGAGAGCTTATGCAGCCTTGGGAGGTTTGGAGAAGATTGTCTCTTAACGTGGGGACAACCAAGATTATAGTGTTTAACACCACACTACGATGGGTCAGGAGGTCGACACCTACTTTTACATATGGCCAAGAGACTGTGGAGTATACAGATGCATACACCTACCTTGGGTAGTCTTCAGTGGACCGGCATTTTCATTGAGGAGAGCAGTAGAGACTAGATCGACAAGAGCTTATGCAGCCCGGGAGGTTTGGAGAAGATGTGTTATCAGGTTTAGTTTAGGAACCTCAAACAAAGCTGTGTCTTTTTGACACTCTAGTGGCTTCAGCTATGCTCTATGGGGTTCAAATTTGGGGGCCCTCAGTGGACCACCAGGACAGATCTGGTAGCACTGATGGATGGAGATGTATAGTCTCTATGATCTCTCGGATGATTCGGGCTAAGGCCTCAGTGCCACATGAGATTATTCGAGCTGAGCTAGCTGCCCCTCCTCTCGTAGTTGAGGCCCTTATTAGATCAGTTTCCTTCATGCAGACCTTCCCAAAGATAAATATTCTCGGCTAGCCCTTGAGTCATCCTGACAGCTAACGCTACAAGCGGACATAGCATATTGGTATGGACAGATGACGACATGGTTTTAGTCACATGGCTTCAACATGGATACATTGCCTCCATTCAAGTACTCCTTGGATGCACCCTGCACCCTCCCTTTCTCTCACACGGAGAGAGACCACTAGACTTATACGTGAGGATTTGATTCAACTAGATACCAGAAGCACATGGATACAGCCGGTGCAAGAGTTGGGCATGAAGATGGCTTTCTATAGAGAGCATCTCCTCCAACTAACATAGGATGGATATGTGATCAGACTGGCCTATATGGACACTCATTTATCCTATGGGATACAATGTGCTATTGGTCAGATGCGCACATCATCGCATCAGCTAGAGATTGAGACTGGCAAAAGGAGACTACCAACAAGATTTAGGAGAGTACCAGTAGAAGCCAGGATATGCCAGTTGTGTCATATAGAACGAGAGACAAAGTTACATCACATTTGTCATTGTCCGGTATACTATGAGATACGAGGCCGCTTTTTTTGTCTATTCAGAGAGGGCTTTGGACCGCTGGCTAGAATCATGAGATATCAGGATCAGAGATGCCTGTGGTTGTTTTTGCTAGAGCTGTGCAGACACAGGGAAAGTTTCTTTAGGAGACGAGGTAGTCGGAGACATTCACAGAGGGAGATCACTGATTTCTTTAGAATAGGGACTCAGCAGCCGGATGAGCATGCTTCACAGCAGACTTCAGAGTCCACTTCTACCAGAGGTATATTAGTGGACAGAGCCACCGACCTCAGGAGAGCTAGACGCCCACATCTACGGGGACGACCACGACATCAATGGAGGCTCCACCAGAGAATCAAGACTATTCTAGCACGACATGGGAGACGCCCAGCACGACTATTTACAGAGGTAGACATTGATGAAGCTCTTCAGCGACGGATGCAATACTTTCTCGGACAACGTCCGATGCCGGGCATCCTTGGGCATGGATGATGATTTTTAGTCTGACGATTTTAGTCTTTCACTTCATTTTATTTTTGTACCCAGACATTGGATTAGATCCACAAGGATTGTATCAGTTTGGTCTCATAGTTTGGCCTTTTGAAGACGTTTAATATAACATTTCATTTCATCTCTCTCTCTCTCTCTCTCTCTCTCTCTCTCTCTCTCTCTCTCTCTCTCTCTCTCTCTCTCTCAGTGTTTGTCTACTCTCTTTGCGTCCTCTCTTCGTTCCTTCATGATATGAGAGCAAGAAGGTCGAGGACGGCTTGGAGAACCTACGATATGAACCGGAGGCTTTTATGAGAGATTTCATTGCGGTAACTTGTTTCATTTGTTGGGTTTTTTGCACCAGCCCTTAATTTTGAGGGATTGTGTCCCCAAAACCCTTGTTTTTGACACCTGTCTTCACAAGATCTCACCCCTTCATTGGAGCTGCATTTTGTGGAGTTTTTGTGCGAGAAATTGTGTCAAATCTGTGTTTTTATTTTGGCTACTGTGCAGTGGCGGTTTTCAGTCTGCTGGAGTTTTGGCTATGCAAGACCTCCCTCATTGTTGAATTTTTCATACCCATGCAGATCAGTCCCCCTCTGTCAAATCGACCCAGATCTGGTGCCGTTTTGCGTCTACAGCAAGTGTACTTCTTGCACTTTTTGCAGCCAGCCTTGTGTTTTTGCAAAGCAGCCTCATATTCAGCTTCTGCACTCCCAAAGTGCCCTCTATGCTGCCAGTTTGCTTGCGTTTTTGCTCGGTTGCATGTGTTTTTGCTGGTGATTGCTTGCTCTGATTGCTGGCTGCCAAGCGACCCCAAACCAGCCTAAATCCCTTGATTTTTTTGTTGTCTATTGATGGCTATATCACATCAGCCGTGGGATTGGTCTTATCTCATCCAAAGAAACATATTTTAGTGCAAATTGCTTACTATGTTTTGCTGTCACAAGATGGGCATCACGTGCCAACGGAAAAGAACAGAATAAACAACTTTAAGCACTTCAATAACATTTGAAACTGAAAGCACACGCGACACGGAGTGGCGGAATTCCACCCCAGAGAGTATTGACCCCATACCTTGGCGCCCCTTTCGGTATTTCTTTATATTACTTGAACTCAGTACAATGCCAGTACTTGCGCTCTGCACTTTCTCACTGAAACGTGCCAGAGACTGAGCCCTCTGCACATATTTAAAGGCCCTTGGCCTCAAAAGCAGTTACATGAAAAGCAGCAAACTCAAAAGCATCTGGTCCAAAAGTGCCAAAAGCTGCTAGCGTGTTTTGTGGAAATCCGTATAGTTGCCACATCATCAGCGCGTTTTGTGGAAATCCGTACAACTGCCACGTCAGCGCTGTCAGCGGAAATTGCGGAAATCGGTATAGCTACCATGTCAGCATGCTAATGTGAAATCCGAGATTCCTTACAGCTTTGCCACGTCATCAGTTCGCTACGCAATTGAGTGTGTGTGTGTGTGTGGGCTTGCTTTACTTATTCTCTTTAGGTCACTTGGGCCCCATCGAACGGGGTCCCATAAGTTGGTGGGAACTTCTTAAAAAATAGACCCACTCGGCGAAGATCTGTAAGTTGGTGAGAACTTAAACTTCTTTTGCTGCTTCTAGGGTTTAGGCCCGTCGTCCGGGATCTGCAAGTTGGCTCCGTTCTTTAGTGGCTTGACACGTCAGCAATTTGTGAAATTTGATGCACATCCTCTCCATTTTTTGAGTCATTTGTTGCAGATGGTGATTTTCAATGTCACATCGTTGTTAGGGGTTTGTCAGAAATGGTCATCTTTTTGTACTTATGTTGGTGTGTTGGAGATGTTTTTAGTAGGTAAGCTTATGTACTTTGTAAATTACAAGCCTAGATGAGAACTTTCTCATAAAGAACGCCATGTTAACATAGTAAACAAAAGTACTGGCAGCCATGAGTGCAGGTTGGGTAGTTCAAGGACAAGTGGACATTTTACTTAAGCAAAGTGATATTCTACGTGAAAGAGGTGCCAAGGAGGATGACACGTTTTCGAGGGCTCCATGAGAGAGGAAGAGGAGCAGATGAAGTTGGAACTGTTGGGTTGAAGGCCCAAATGGCCCCCTTTTGTGTATAGTTTTAAAGGTTATTAACCTTTGGCCAAGTTCACATTGAACTTGGCCACTAACTTTAAATTGTTCCTATACTTTTAATAAAGGGAATGTGAGCCCAATTTTGGCTCACTCACTTATTCTCCTCAACTATCGTGTAGCGCTCGCTCTCTCTCTCTGCTATCTTCGTTCCCTAGCGGCCCCTTCTCTGCAAGCTGTCGCCCCTCTCCAAGGCACAAGCCCTGCACTTCTCCTCATGCTCTTTCACTTGCACACACCGCTTCGCGCTCATCAACTGGTATGAGAGCCAAATTAGGGTTTGCTCCCAAACCTGCAAACGCTGATTTTCAGCCAAGGAGGTCAACTTTCACGCGAGATTTCGCAATTTCATCGCCAAAGGACTCGTTCCCGGACACTAGAGAGCTCTCGGCAAGTCAAATTGACCTAAAACAGGTTGAAATCAGGTCAAAATCAGCAAATTACAGGTTATGACCGCAAAATACAGGTTTTGCAAATCATGTATTAAGGTGTGGGAACATCTTTGCTAGTTTCCCGCTACCCGAAAACAAAGAAATTGCCGAAAAACAGGTCCCAAAACAGGTATTTTCAGCAAATTTCAGATTTACGTAGGTTTTTGCAAGTGTATTTATGATGCGTTTACATTGGGGAAAGTGCGAGTTGATGCAATCTACGCACATTTGACAAGTCTTGGCTATGTATGACCATTTGTGGCTCAATTTTGTGCAATTTGATGCTACAAATTGGAGCTTTTGCTCATACATGCTTCTAAAGGCTATGCATTAGCCTCATGTATGTTCTGTGAGGCTAAAAACAACTAAAATTGTTGTTTTTGAGCACATATTCACTCGCTGAAATTTTCTGTGCATAAATTTCAGAAATTGTTTTTTGTGCTTAAATCGACCTATTTTGCCCCAAATTGCTCCTGTGACCATTTGGAGCTGTAGTGCACATTCCTGTGAGGTTATACTCCGGTTTTTGTGCATTTTGCCCAAAAATTCTGCGTATTAGCCCTCTTATTCGTGCAACTATGGCCTCATCTTCTTCGGATGTGAAGAATCTCTTCGAGATTAGGAGGTTCGATGGAACATGTTTCGACCTGTGGAAATACAGGATCCAAGGAATCTTATTTCTTAAGGATTGTGAAGAGGCACTTGCACAAGTAAAGCCACAGAATATGACGGACGAAGCATGGGTTAGCCTGAACAGGAAGGCAGTTACATACATTAAAATGGCCATGACCGATGAGACAGCCATTGATTTGAAAGGTCTCACAACTGCTTTTGATGTGTGGGAGAAGTTAAAGGGAATGTATGAGAATACAACGCTTGTCAACCAAGTGCATTTGATGCGAAAACTTGTTGGCATGCAACTAGATGAGTCCAAGAGCGTTGCAGAGCACTTGTCGTTGTTCGCAGGTACTTTGTCGCAGCTACAGGATTCAGGTTTGCCTCCTTTTGATGATAAGCTGAAAGCTATCTTCTTGCTTATGACCTTACCTGATTCATGGGAAACATTGGTGGTTTCATTGTCGAATAACCCTAATTTGACCTTTTGATGGTGTTAGGGGTTCTATCTTGAATGAGGAAATCAGGAGGAAAGCAAGTGGAGAGGGAGGCAACTCGGCCAACATAGTTAGAGGCAGGACAAAGAAGAAGAATGTCCATGCACAAAGGAGTAAGAGTAAGAGTAAGGAAAGGGGAAATGCCAGAAAAGGCAAGGGTGATGTGACTTGCTATTAGTGTAGCAGGAAAGGTCACAAGAAACCCGATTGCAGGTACTGCAAAGCCAAGCTAGAACGGAAAAAGAATGGCGGAGACAAAAAGAAAGAGAAGAAGGAAGCCAAGACACATGCACAGGATAGCTCAAAGGACAAAGAGAAGGCCAATGTGGCTTCTAGTGTTGTGGTTGAGGAGCTGTCAGATGTAGAGGACATCTCGTGTGCCACTTTGTCAGATGATGATGCTTATGACTTTGATGCCTCTCTTAATGTTCACACACAGGACATGCAGATCACCAAGAGTGATTTTATTGATGCTTTGTTGACTGTCAATGATGCATTATCTCAGAGGAAAGTTTATTGCATTGACTGAAATTAACTCTCACATGGAGTTATGGCTCAAGAGGCTTGGTCATTTGAGCCAAAAGGGCCTCTCTAAACTTTGTACTTTGAACAAGCTTGATGCTAAGGGCACAAAGCTTGACTTTTGTAATGAATGTCAATATGGCAAGCAAGTAAAGCGTTCTTATTACTCCGGTGTCTCTCGTAAATCTTGTGTGCTTGATCTTGTATATTCTGATGTATATAGCATGCCTACTAAGTCTATGGGAGGTGCATGCTATTTTGTCTCCTTTGTTGATGATCATTCTAGGAAAATTTGGGTTTATTTGCTTAAATCTATGGATAAAGCCTTTGCTGCGTTTAAGAAATTTCATGCATTTGTGACCACCCAAACAGGTAGAAAGCTAAAATGCTTGCGTACGGACAATGGGGGGGAGTTCACAAGTGCTGAATTTAACAAATTTTGTGAAAATTTGGGCATTAAGAGGGAGCTTACTATGCCATACAGCCCCTCTTCTAATGGTGTGGCTGAAAGATTCAATAGGACACTTTGTGAGAGGGTGAGATGCATGTTGTCCACAGCTAATCTCTCTCATGGATTTTGGGTTTGGGGAGAAGCTTTGAAAACTCCAGTCCATATATGCAATCGACCCCCTCACATGTCTTTGAAAGGTGACATCCCTGAAGAGGTTTGGTTTGGCAAGCCTGTTTCATATGATCACTTACGCATTTTTGGTTGCGAGGATTTTGTGCATGTTAGACCTGAGTTTAGGAGTAAACTAGATGCCAAGTCCATTAAAGGCCTTTTCATGGGATATGGTGAAGAAGCGAAATGGGTTACAAGATTTGGTTACCTCAGCTCAAAAGGGTTATACGCAGCCGGGATGTTGTTTTTAATGAGCCAAGGTTGCTTCAAAACAATTGTGCCTCAAAGCATGACCATAAAAGGGTCAAATTTTAGCATGACCAGTCACCTGCTAAGCCTATTCTTGACCCTGAGGATGCACCACATATGGCTGAAAATGTAGATGATCCAGTGGTGTTTGAGCCAGAAGATGTTGGGCAGCAGATTGAGGCTCCTGAAGGGCATTTGCAGCCACGAAACAATGCTGAAAATGGTGCTGAAAATGATGTACAGCAGCCCATTGTTGACGATTTTATCATGCCACTTGATGTAAACCCATCGCCGGATAACGTGGATCATTGGGTGAGGCGGTCTACTCGTCCAAGACGGCCCGTGAGTAGATATGATCCCTCTTTGCATTACATTATGTTGACAGATGAGGGAGAGCCTCTTACGTATAAAGAGACAAAGACATGTGAGCACAGCGACAAGTGGGAGCTTGCTATGCAGGAAGAGATTAAAGCTTTGCATGCTAATCATACTTGGGATTTGGTGGAATTGCCCAAAGGAAGGAAAGCTATTCCTAACAA
The DNA here is from genome assembly GCF_014529385.1 of Adiantum capillus-veneris. Taxonomy (NCBI): domain Eukaryota; kingdom Viridiplantae; phylum Streptophyta; class Polypodiopsida; order Polypodiales; family Pteridaceae; genus Adiantum; species Adiantum capillus-veneris. Next base: position 55,994,909 of record NC_140954.1, read on the forward strand.
ATGGGTGTATAAAATCAAAACTGTTGATGCAAAACCAAGTATAAGGCAAGGCTAGTTGCAAAGGGATATGTTCAAACCAAGGGCATAGACTTTCAGGAAGTGTTCTCTCCTGTTGTGAAGATGACCACTTTGCGTGAGGGTTTTGTTATTCCTGGCAAGGAACATTTGGTATGTATGCTCAATAGAAGCTTATATGGGCTGAAACAATCATGTAGACAATGGTACAAGAAGTTTGATCGTTTCATGCTTAAACATGGTTACAAAAGAAGCCATGCAGACCATTGTTTGTATACTAAACGTGATGAGGATGGCAGCCCTATCATGCTTGTGCTCTATGTGGATGATATGTTGATAGCTGCAAAGAAAAGAAGCACTGTTGATGCTCTTAAAGGGCAGTTGAAATCTACATTTTCAATGACAGACCTTGGGGCAGTTGAACATATACTTGGAGTGCGTGCTAGAAGGCAAAGGCACCAGCGCATATTGTATTTTTCACAAGAAAAGTACATTGAAAAGGTGCTGGACAGATTTAACATGGCTGAAGCAAAGCCTCTTGGCGTGCCATTACAGCCATATGTCAAAATCTCAAAGGAAGATTGCCCCAAGTCAAAGGAAGAAGCCAATGACATGCAAAGTGTACCTTACGCTTCAGCTTGTGGTTCACTTATGTATGCTATGGTTGCTACTAGGCCTGACATAGCCCATGCAGTGGGAGTTGTGAGCCGGTAGATGAAGCCTATGGAACAACTGTCGGATTCGATTCCAGTGCAACGGGGAGTCCGCCAAGGATGCCCGGGATCGCCCTGTTTATTAAATATATACATCAATGATATTTTAGACGCAGATGGGAAAACATGGGGCCTGGAAGTACCTAACCTCCTCAACAGAATTAAAGGACTCCTTTCTGCTGACGACCTGTTCTACTTGCTGACTCTCCTGAAAGCCTACAAACGAGCCTTGACAAGGTAAGTGAATGGGCAAAGACCTGGGGCATGACTTTTGGAATTGACAAATGCATGGTCACGGTGTTCCATGGAGACCTGCAAGATCTCTCTATGAGGATCTTTATTTTGGGTGGTGAGATGGTTGCGGTGGGTGAAACGTACAAGTACCTTGGCATCGACGTAGACTCGACCTTTTCCATTGAACGCATCGTCAAAGAGCGAGCGAACAAGGGGAGGAAAAGTCTCTTCGCATGTCAGCACCTACTGGCGAACCGAGCCATCCCTATTTGGTCTCGACTGACTGTTTTTAAGGCGTGCGTATATCCAGTGATTTGTCATGGCGTGAAAATTATGGGGGCCCACGACCAGCGTGTCCTTCACTCTCTGTAGCGCCTCGTCGCCACCGGGATGCGAATGTTACTCGGAAAGGGAGCAAGGTCAACCTCTGTAGGGACGGCAACTCTCTGTCACGGGGACGTGGCAACTGTTAACTATGTCACGAGGACGTGGCAACTGCTAACTTTAGTTGTTGGTTTCTTTCCAAGGGGTTTTGTTTTATTTTTGAGACCCTCTTCTTGAAGTAGCAAACGGTCGGACATTGCATGGCCAATGTGAACTGTAGTTTCACCCGCAGATGGGTAGTGGTCGGCACTGGAATTCGTATGGTAAGAGGATGTCTAGGCTCAGAGCAAGATCATATAGGTCCCCCCGTCGCACTTAGCAAGTTGGTGGATACTAGGAAGTGAACTCAATAAAGGCCTAAAGTCAGGGTGTGACTATCAACAGAAGAGTATCCGACAGTTGGGCCACATTGTATTTTTGGATGCGGTCCCAATGACGATAGATGGTCAGAAGACCAGTGGGAGCCCAACGGAAGCATCGCCTAAAATTTAGGGAACTGCTATTTTGGGCCGAGAAATGTGTTCGCGTCATTACCGTCCGTATGACTAGGGGCACATTTTATAACTCTGCCGCGAAGTCAACTGACGCGTCGGTTGAGATATTTTTAAGCGGTGAACCCGAAACGGGAAAATGCTTGTAAATGCGCTGAGTGTCATTTTCTCATGAACTTTCCTCTTGCAGAAGGGGCGCTGAATTTTATGTTGGGAGAGACTTCATTTCAGCTTTTGTCACAGGTTAAGAGCTATGCAGTGCTTCCTTTCCCTCTTATGTACAGTGCGGTGCCAGGAGTGATGCCCTGCACGCTACGCACTGCCCTCTCTCTCCCCTACGAGCAGTATGTTATGCCCCACTAGTGGGCTTTTCATTTGACCAATGTACAGTTATGTGGGTTCATGCGCGATTGCCGAGGCAAGAGCCTCTTGCACATGTACTGGATTAGCTAGCGGCTAATCCCCCGCAGGTACAGGTGAACTCGGAGAGGTTTCACGCGAGAAATCTCATCCGATTCAAAGGGCAAGTAGCCTTACAGGTGCGGGAGCTCGAGGTCTTGCTACAGATGCGACCGGCACGCGAAACGGAGCCCAAAAGAGGGAATTACAGCCTGCTGTGTATTTTTGCAGGTGTAGGGTTTCGGCCCTAAACGGACCCTGATACCCCCAGGAGGTTCGGGGACGCAAGGGGACCGCTGTACAGGTGTACTGGTGCATTTTCGGGGCAGAAAACAGAGAATTCAGCGTGCTGCAGATTCTTGCCAGGTTTTGCAAAGTGTCCGTATGCGTCAGGAAAGTCACCTATTGCGTGGGGATACTGACTGTGAAGCGTCCTAGTACAGTTATGTTGCCGAAATCGGGCCAGAACAGGTGTTTCTTAGCCTAGATTGTGCGGGGCAGCTTGTAGGAGATCACAGGTTTTATTCCCTCTGTTAAAGAATAAAGAAATACTGAAAGGGGCGCCAATTTTGGGGCCTACAGGTTGTCGGCGTCTGCTCGGAGCATTCTAGCTTCCGAGCCGTGTGTGTATTCAAGTGTTAATTCCCGTTACAGGTTACCTTTGTAAAGTGCTCTGTGTGTGTCTAAAGTAAAGAATTTTGGGTGAAAGCCAACATCTACCGCCCTACGGGCCGGTTCCATGGTTCCGTTGCCGGGACATCAATCACTTTTTTCATAAAGAGTGAGCCTGGACTGTTTTGGGTAAAGACACAGAGTGCAGGAACGCGGGGATTACACTATGGCCGATAAGGGGAAGGGAATGATGGAAGAGGGTTCCTCTTCAAAGGACAGGCAAGAGATTCCTATGGTTTTTGAGATTGGCGAGAGCTCACGGCCACATCAGTCTGTACCTCCTGTCAACGTGAATGTCCCTCCAATAGTACAGGGCTTTATGACTGGGCAACTTGAGGATGATGCGTTGAAGACTCAGTTAGTTGCTGCGGTGAATGTCTTTTCGCAGCTGGTGCAGAATCCGAGGTTTGGAGTTCTTGCAAGCGCCACCAGTGCAACAGCAAAATAGGCAACCTACGCCGCGTACGGAGCTTGTTGATGCTCAAGCCCAGGTACTTCATGTGGCGCAAGAGGAAAGGGAACACTCGCATGTTGCGGAGTCGGGGACTCCAAAGCAGGTTCCTCCCGTGCTTGAACAGGTGGCTAGAACGCCTATTCCACAGGTTATGCTAGTTCAGCCCGCCACCTTTCAAAGCCAGCATGCTGTCTTGAATGGACAGGGAACTGGATACCAAGCTATGCACTCAGTTTTTCCACCACCCACGGTACATCCAGGGTATTTCGGGGGTGGATCAGTGTTCGAAAGTATGGCTGGTTATGCGCCTGGAAGTCAGCCGTACATGCCAGGAACAGTGTTCAGGGGTATGCAAGGCATCATGCCAAACCCCATGTATGGTAGTATCGGCATGTAGCAAGGTTTCCACTGCAACCAGGGTCAGTTTGGGGTGCCACAAGGTCATTTTGGCATGGCTGGTTTTTTTGGACAGTAGCCTGATATTGCACCTCTGACGCAAAATGTGAATGGCCAAGATGTGCCGATCATGCCTACTACAGTGCCCATGTTGCAGACCATTCCATATGACAACTTGGGGGCACTAGAAGGTGGTGCAGCTGTAAAGTTCAGTACCTTTAGTGGTTTCGAGGATAAGACGAAGGCTCTTACCTTCCTCCAGCAGTTTGATACAGCTTATGCGGGAGGGAATTTTACAGAGGCCTCGAAGGTCAGGAAAGCTGCCACTTTCTTAAAGGACAATGGGCTTACATAGTGGGCAACATTGTTAATGCAAGGACAGGCACCCGCCACTTGGGTTTACTTCAAGCAAATGTTTGCATCTGCTTGGTTGTCAAATGAATTTGAAGCCGACGTCATGATAGATTGGCACGAGCTTACTTCAGCTTCGTGCAAGAGCTTGCTGGAGTACAATAGGAGGTTTTGTAAAGCGTTACTCTCAGTGACCTCTTACAGATTTGTACCATTGACAGAGCAGATAGAGAAGTATTGTTGTGGGCTGCCTAAAGGGCTTCGCGATTACTGTACAAAGAACAGAGTGGCTACCCTTACTCAGCTTATGGAAGTTGCAAACACTGGTCTTGCCTTGTTGAAAGGAGAGGACAGTGGATTTCCGAGCAGTGACAAAGGAGGGCAGCAAAAGAAAAATTCAGCAAAGAAGCCCTTTGTGAAAACGGCTCTTGATGCGTCACAGGGGTCAGAAAAGGCCACCAAAGGCAAGGATTCAGCCGGGACTTCTGGAGCGTAGGCAAAGAAAGAGAAAAGGAAGCCTTTTATGCGCAAGTCGTTCGAGGAAAAGAAGGTCTTAATGGCTGAGAACAAATGCTTTATATGCGAGCAGCCTGGTCACTTTTCTATCAATTGTCCACAAAGGAAAAGACCAGCTGACTCAGAGGATAAAGAAGACCAGAAAGGCAAGAAGCCTAAACCCACGGCAGGTTTAGTGCCAGACATGGTGGGTGACAGGCCCAACGCAGATGCCAGTGAGTTATGCAGGGCATGGGGTAAAGTTACGGATCAGACGACACTCATCTTCTTTGATCCAGGTGCCAAAGCCAACTTTATCTCACCAGAGTTAGCTATGAAGCTGGGCATCAGAGCTGAAGAGATGGGGTACACAGCAGAGGCAAGGTTGGTATGTCCTGGCTACTCAGAGTGTGTTACTTCCATCATTGGAAAACTGCGTTAGCATATTCAGTCGTATGTGGACACTGAAGAGTTTTACATGATGCCGTTGGAAGGTTGTGACGCCTTGTTGGGCATCCCGTGGATGTTCCGAGTGCATGGAGTCTTGGATGCCTACAACAAAAAGATCACTGTACAGCATAGGGGCAAAACTCACATCTTGGATGTAAAGCTTAAAGGAGAGTTAGTCCCTATTGTATATGCTTCTGCTATCACTTCTGTAATAAAGAATCATCTTTCTGTGTACTTGATTTTTGCACGTGATGTCTCAGATAGTGATCAATCAAATTTATCTGTGTTAGATAAAGAAAGGTCAGCATTTTTGCAAACGTTTAGTGACTGTTTTCTGATTCATTACCGTTGCAATTGCCGCCAGAGAGACCTGAGGACCATCGGATAGATTTGGTGCCAGGGTGTAGCCCACCAAATAGACCTCCCTACAGGGTTAGTGCGGCGCAACAAAAAGAGATTATGGGCCAGGTTGAGGAGTTATTAGAGAAGGGGCTGATTCAGCCTAGTTCTTCACCCTTTTGCTCCCCAGTGCTCCTAGTGCAGAAGAAGGATGGCTCATAGCGCATGTGTATTGATTACCGTGCGTTGAATAAGAATACCATCAAGAATATGTTCCCTATTCCTAGAATTGATGATATTCTTGACCGTTTAGAGGGTGCTGCAATTTTCAGCAGGATAGACCTTAAGAGTGGGTACCATCAGATTCGTATAAGGCTAGAGGATGTGCACAAGACTGCGTTTAGAACGACATTTGGTCTTTATGAGTTTCTAGTGATGCCGTTTGGGCTAACAAATGCTGTTGCCACGTTCAATAGAATGATGGACCAGATTTTCCGCTCGCATCAACAGTTTGTTGGAACGTTCTTCGATGACATGATAGTGTATTCGAAGAATGAAGAGGAGCATAGGCGTCACTTGACCATTGTGTTCGAAGAGCTGCGTAGTCACAGGTTACTTGTCAATCCTAAGAAAAGTGAATTCTTCCTCGAAGAGATCCACTTTCTTGGCCACATAGTCTCAAAGGATGGTGTTAGAATGGATCCCGCAAAGGTCGAAGCTATCAAGACATGGCCAGGCTTGAAGACTGTGCACGATGTCAGAAGCTTCTTGGGATTGTGTTCCTACTATAGAAGGTTTATCAGAAATTTTGCAGAGATAGCATCGCCTCTTCACGCTTTGCAAAAGAAAGAGGTCACTTTCAGATGGACCCAAAAAGAGATTTCAGCTTTTAGTCTCTTAAAGGAAAAGTTGACTTCAGACCCAGTTATTGTTTTGCTAGATCTCAGGAAGTCATTTGTGGTCCAGTGTGATGCGTGTGGCAGTAGCATCGGAGCAGTGCTAATGCAAGATGGACGGGTAGTAGCTTATGAAAGCCGAATTTTGCAAGGGCCAGAGAGGACTATGCAAGTCTATGAGAAAGAGCTCTTGGCCGTGATTCATGCGCTTTCTAGTTGGAAGCACTACCTCTTAGGTGCTGATTTTGTTGTCCAAACAGATCATCAGACCTTGCGATACTTCTTGACACAGTCAAAGTTATCCGAAAAGCATATGCGATGGGCAAACATTCTTTCCATGTTCCACTTCCAGATTATGCATGTGGAAGGCAAGAAGAATGTTGTGGCTGATGCATTATCAAGAAAGCCACAAATTTCAGCTGTGTCAATTCCTTATCATCATGAGTTAGATGACATGAAGGAACAATATACTGCTGATGAAGATTTTGCAAGGATCTTTGAACAGTTACAAGAGGGGCAACATCACGAGCACTACCTCCTCAGAGATGGTTTTATGATGATGCATGGCAGACTTTGTGTCACTAGGCCACTGCGACATAAGGTCATGGAAGAGAGTCATGTCCCACCGTATGTAGGGCATCGTGGCATTGATGCAACAGTTAAAGTGGTAGAGACATTCTTCTATTGGCCTACCTTGAGGAGAGATGTGGATGCTTTTGTGCGAGCATGCATAGTTTGCCAAAAGGTCAAGTTTGACAGGCAAAAGGCACCAGGGTTGTTACAACCAGTGCCGATTCCGGATAAGCCATGGGAAAGCATTGCTATGGACTTTATCTTTGATCTTCCAAGAACGCCAACAGGGAATGATGGTATATGGACCATTATCTGCAGGTTCAGCAAGCAAGCCCATTTTATCCCTATCAGGAAGACGATAAAATCTGATCAGATGGCACGCTTGTTCATGTACAATGTGTTTAAGTACCATGGTATGCCACAATCGATTATCGGTGATCGTGATCCTCGCATGGCCAGTTTGTTCTAAAGAGGATTGTTTGAGAACATGGACACTACGCTCAAGTTCTCGTCTTCGTTTCATCCACAAACTGATGGACAGTTAGAAGAGGCTAATTCTATTGTCTTAGATCTGCTGAAATGTTATGTGTCAGATAATAAGGGCAAGTGGGAACAGTATTTGCCTATGCTTGAGTATGCGTACAATAATACGGTGCATTCGTCTACTGGCAAAGCACCTTTTGAGGTTGTTGAAGGCGGCAAAAAGGTTCCTCCCATTTTGCATACAAAGGACAAGATCTTTGAGGCAGATCGATATGTTGAGAACATGGATGAGATGTATAAGAAGATTAAAGTTGCCTTGGAGAAGACTTGAGCAAAGCAGAAAAAGGCTGCTGATCGTCACTGTCGTGAATTGCTGTTATCACCTGGTGATTGGATTCTGTTAAGGTTCGAAAAGGCAAGGTTAAAGAAGATGAAGGGCAAGGAACGGCTGTTTCCTATGCTCAGCATGCGTTACTATGGGCCTTTTCAAGTGCTTGACAAGATCAGCGATGTGGCTTACAGGCTGAAATTGCCTGATGCGTGGAAGATTCATAATGCGTTTCACGTGAGTCTTCTAAGACCCTTCATGTGTGATGTGCCAGAAGATATGCCAGATGAGGATCAGCCAGACGTTGAGGAACTTGATGAGATCTTGGTACCTGAGCAAGTTTTGGCACATAAGGATAGAAAAGTTAAAGGAAAAGTTGCAAGACGCTATTTGGTGAAGTTCAAGAACTATCTGCCTATGGATGCAAAGTGGATGGAAGAGCATGAACTATCAGAGTCACCAAAGGTATTGCGGCTTTACCTTGAAGCCTTTGGGTTACAGCCTACTTATGCCCCAACCCAACGTGTACAAAGGAGGGCTAATGATAGAGCTAGTACATCAAATGTACATATGAATTCAGTGTAATAGATGGAAATGACAAAAGTATGAAAGCCTCATTAAGTCATTTGTATCTATATGTTATGACCTTTCTTGCGAATACATGCGATGATAAAAGAGTGTTAATAGCACAAGATCATCAGTGGCGTGTATTTATGGTATGCAATCGAGGATGTTTGCGATTTCAAGAGGGGGGTATGTCACGAGGACGTGGCAACTGCTAAGTATGTCACGAGGACGTGGCAACTGCTAACTTTAGTTGTTGGTTTCTTTCCAAGGGGTTTTGTTTTATTTTTGAGACCCTCTTCTTGAAGTAGCAAACGGTCGGACATTGCATGGCCAATGTGAACGGTAGTTTCACCCGCAGATGGGTAGTGGTCGGCACTGGAATTCGTATGGTAAGAGGATGTCTAGGCTCAGAGCAAGATCATATAGGTCCCCCCGTCGCACTTAGCAAGTTGGTGGATACTAGGAAGTGAACTCAATAAAGGCCTAAAGTCAGGGTGTGACTATCAATAGAAGAGTATCCGACAGTTGGGCCACATTGTATTTTTGGATGCGGTCCCAATGACGATAGATGGTCAGAAGACCAGTGGGAGCCCAATGGAAGCATCTCCTAAAATTTAGGGAACTGCTATTTTGGGCCGAGAAATGTGTTCGCGTCATTACCTTCCGTATGACTAGGGGCACATTTTATAACTCTGCCTCGAAGTCAACTGACGCGTCGGTTGAGATATTTTTAAGCGGTGAACCCGAAACGGGAAAATGCTTGTAAATGCGCCGAGTGTCATTTTCTCATGAACTTTCCTCTTGCAGAAGAAGGGGCGCTGAATTTTATGCTGGGAGAGACTTCATTTCAGCTTTTGTCACAGGTTAAGAGCTATGGAGTGCTTCCTTTCCCTCTTATGTACAGTGCGGTGCAGGAGTGATGCCCTGCACGCTACGCACTGCCCTCTCTCTCCCCTACGAGCAGTATGTTATGCCCCACTAGTGGGCTTTTCATTTGACCAATGTACAGTTATGTGGGTTCATGCGCGATTGCCGAGGCAAGAGCCTCTTGCACAGGTACTGGATTAGCTAGCGGCTAATCCCCCGCAGGTACAGGTGAATTCGGAGAGGTTTCACCCTGCTGTGTATTTTTGCAGGTTTAGGGTTTCGGCCCTAAACGGACCCTAATACCCCCAGGAGGTTCGGGGACGCAAGGGGACCGCTGTACAGGTGAATTGGTGCATTTTCGGGGCAGAAAACAGAGAATTCAGCGTGCTGCAGATTCTCGCCAGGTTTTGCAAAGTGTCCGTATGCGTCGGGAAAGTCACCTATTGCGTGGGGATACTGACTGTGAAGCGTCGTAGTATAGTTTTGCTACCGAAATCGGGCCAGAACAGGTGTTTCTTAGCCTAGATTGTGCGGGGCAGCTTGTAGGAGATCACAGGTTTTATTCCCTCTGTTAAAGAATAAAGAAATATTGAAAGGGGCGCCAATTTTGGGGCCTACAGGTTGTCGGCGTCTGCTCGGAGCATTCTAGCTTCCGAGCCGTGTGTGTATTCAAGTGTTAATTCCCGTTACAGGTTACCTTTGCAAAGTGCTCTGTGTGTGTCTAAAGTAAAGAATTTTGGGTGAAAGCCAACGTCTACCGCCCTACGGGCCAGTTCCACTCTCCATCACGAGTTTAACATACCACCCGTACCTGCCTTCTGTGGGGGCCAACGAGCAAGGGCTTTTGACAAGTACCGCTCGGTTTCATCTACTTGGATAGGCTCCTTGGTAAACAGTTGTTCAAGAAGTGGAAGTATATCGCAGCGGTTGACTTTAGCTCAGTTCGCTACCACGCATGGGACAAGTGGGACGAGAGGCATTCGTGCCTGGCGTTGGAGCCCTATAAGGAGGCCGGCTTTGAAAAAACACGTGGATACTTGCCGCAGCTCAATAGGAGCACTATAGTGAATAGAAAGGAGAAGAGAATGTTGGCTCTCGCGAGAGTAGGAGGGCTTAAACTGGCTGATAGTTACATGCGCGGACACAGCATTTGCACGCTGTGCTCCCAGTTAGAGGCTCGTTCGCTTTCGCATTTGCTGATGAGTTGTTCGGCGGTAGATGAAGCCAGGGGGCGTTGGCTAAACCGATTCAACTCTACCTTCAAGGCAATCGACCCTTCGTTGGACCGTGAAGAAAGGACCGTTATCCTCCTTGGTGGGGAGGCTCGCGGGAAGCGGATGCCCTTCTGGGTACGCCGTGATCCGCACTTGAGGGACGGAACCGCAGGGCACGTGCCTGTGGCGAAGTTCCTCGGTGAAGTTGTACCCCGGTATTTGGGTGCTTTGCATAGGCGGATGGGGAGATAATGCTCCCCTCCTATGCTGTTATTTTGAATCCGATCCCTTCCGGGGGAAATGACGTAATTCTCCCCAAGCGAAGCCAGATGAGCTACAAGAGCGCCCAAGTGCCATTCCCCCCCGGGGGGGGGGGGGTCAACTTCACCTAAAAGGGGTTGGGAGGTGCAAAAGGGAGACATCACCAACCTCAACGGACGTCATCTGTGAGCCGACGCCCTTCCAAGTGGGTATGGCATTTTCTAGGGGAAAACCGTCGGGTTTCAAAGGCAGTTTAGTGAGGTGAGCGATAAGTTACCTAGAGGAGGCAACTCCAAAGGAAAGACCGAAGCAAGTCCCGAGTACTTGGGCCTCTGAACAGAGGTACTTGGTCGCTGTCACGCCCAAATCCAAGTGGCGAGTGGGTCTCTCAAGGGATTAGTCATGGCCCTAAGAGTGTAGATAATTCTGAACTCTCGTAGTCCAGAGGAAACTAGTGACAAAAGCGTCTGCCTTCGGTTTCTGGGTGCATAGTCCTGGTCGTTCTTCTTGTAAACTTTTTTGGTGTATAAGGGGAGCGGCCGGGCGTGCCCTACCCGACTTCGAAAACAAAACATAAAAGTTGTGAGCTGGTTTATGGCTAATCCAGGCAGGTTGCATTGGGATGCAGTGAAGTCCATTATGAGGTACTTGAAAGGGACTAAAAACAAATGCCTCTGCTATGGTAAAGGACCATTGGAGTTGAAGGGATTTTGTGACTCTGACATGGCTGGTGATGTGGATACACGGAAATCCACAAGTGGCTATGTGTTTATTCTTGCAGGAGGTGCTGTTTCATGGTGTTCTAGATTGATCGTTGCATTGTCTACGATAGAGGTTGAATATATTTCAGCCATTGAGGCTTCCAAAGAAGCCATTTGGTTAGCATGTCTATGCAGCGAGTTTGGTTTGCCTGACAAGGCACCTATGCTTGGTTGTGGTAGCTAGAGTGCCATATGCCTGGCAAAGAATGCCATGTTTCATGCATGCACAAAGCATATTGATGTGCGGTATCACTTCATTCGAGAAGTGCTTGAGGATGGCCTTATCACATTGGTTAAAGTCCATACATCACAAAATCCAGCAGATGCTCTCACTAAGTGCTTATCCAAAGCACACCATCATCTATGCATACAGATGGTGGGAGTCACGTAGCTTAAAGGTGCCATTTATGCCTTTAAGTGGGAGGTTGTTGGGTTAAAGGCCCAAATGGCCCCCTTTTGTGTATAGTTTTGAAGGTTATTAACCTTTGGCCAAGTTCACATTGAACTTGGCCACTAACTTTAAATTGGTCCTATACTTTTAATGAAGGAAATGTGAGCCCATATTTGGCTCACTCACTTATTCCCCTCAACTATCGTGTAGCGCTCTCTCTCTCTCTCTGCTATCTTCATTCCCTAGCGCTCTCTTCTTTGCAAGCTGTCGCCCCTGTCCAAGGCACAAGCCCTGCACTTCTCTTCGTGCTCTTTCACTTGCACACACCGCTTCGCGCTCATCAAAAACTGGGTTTTGGAGGTTGAAAAACACTGTTTTGCTCACAACTTTCTCATTGTGAGTCAGGATCGCGCAACCCAGGTGTCGTTTTGGTGATTTTGGCACGTTGTGGACGTGATGTGTTTTCAAATTTTTCGAATTCGAGTATAGAATTTTCTGCAACAATATTCAATAGGAAATAGATGGCTTTTCTACAGATTTTTGTGTCCATGATTGTGTGTTGTTGGTTCTTAATTATGGTTTTGGGTGTTGTAAATCATAAATAAGTGGATTTTTTTACTAATCATTATCATCTAGTCTCCTTTTTACTCCTCAATCTCTTGCTTAACTATGTATTAGCCTATCTAAGCAGGTATCACCATTCGGGGACTTGAGAGAGACAGTATATGCTTTTTTGTGTTGGGTGTGATTTTGTTTGTTTCCAAAGTGTGTGAGTGACAAGGTATAGAGGAATGGGGGTTGCTTTTTCTTCTTCTTTTGTCTATAAACTAATGGTCAAGGTGCCAAATGTATTAGATTATGTGAGTGGGCTCACACCGCAAATAGTTATAATCACGATGGTTCATCAACACAATAAAGAAAAAGGCCAAGGCATCTAGTTGAGGGGTCAATATTTTTTAAATGGAACTCGGCCTTTCATATCGTCTTTAACTTGAAGATGTTCTTCTGTTTTCTAGTTGTTTTTACAAGTCTTTGACTATGATTCTCCCATTGGCACGTAGTGCCCATGGTTAGGACTCAATCTACACCCATTGGCTCGCTCAGTCGATCTACATGTAGCTGTATCGGCTCTAGTGATAGGCAGCGTGCGTATCCATGCTAGAGTTTGCATGTAAATCCCGCAAACAACTCTGTATGGTTTGCATAGCTCCAGAATGCATCATGCTAGTGTCAATCATCGTACAACTGACAATCCTTGTTGCAAATGCTCTAGCTGTAGCTGCTAGGTCGGGCCTTGACATTTTGCCAGAGAAGAGTACAAACGTCAACTACAGGTTTTTGAAACCCTGTTTTTGGTAAATTTGTACATACGGACATGAGGCCCGATGTCAAAAGTGTGTATGGGCTTTCTTTTTGTGAGATTTTTAACTTGGTTTAGCAAGCACATGTACATGCAGTGCAAGTTGCTACTCTAGTGACAGCTGTCGGGCTACTGTAAGTGCCCGTGAGTGAGTTTTTTGAAGTGAGCCTTGTATATAACTAAAACTCATGTACAAACTTAAAAAAAGTTCAGCCAAACATCAGAAATTTGCAGGTTTTAGCTCGTTGTGTCTCCTTGGTGCTCTTGGATGCAGTTTTTTGCCCCGATTACACGTGTGAAAAGATTGATCAAGTACTCCAAGGACGCAAGAGTTGCAAAACACCTGAAGAATTACCCGATTGATGAGATCTACTCGAGATGGTGAGAGGCCATTGATTCTCCTCTTAGGTCGGGAGGAAAGTTGGAAGGACGGATGAGTGCAGAAAAGTGGAACCTGTACTCGTAGAAAGAGCTGGACAAAATTCTTGAGAAGATGAACTAGAGGACCACCAGAAGATAAGCTAGAAAGTTACAGAGCAGCAATCGAACACGGAAGAAAAGGAAAGATGAAAGCGGGACTGCTACCAGATTTTGTGGGGATCGCCATCCTTGATCAAATGACCAAAAACAATACTGAACTTTGCAGAGCATGGGGCAAAGTGCGAGACCAGGAAGCCCTTATCTTCTTTGATGGAGAAGCCAAGGCCAACTTCAACCGAGTTGGCAGCTTGACTTGGGATTACGCCCGAGGAAATGGGGCCACCGGCCGAGGCTGTTCTAGAGACACTCGGATGGGATGTTGCCATTACACCTGTCATTGGCAAACTACGTTTGCATTGTCAGGGGTATTTAGGACACGATGAGTTTTACATCATGCCTTTGGAAGGGTGTGACGTCCTCCGAAGGATCCCTTGGTTCCCCAAGAACAATGCCGTAGTCGATTATAGAGCAAGGAAATCCATCTTGAAGAATGAGAAGGGCAAAGAGATTTTACTGAAGGGCGAGTTTGTCCCACTGGTATTGGCTTCGATTATTTCCAAATTAATGAAATCTAGTCTTTTATTTACTCGATCTTCTTGAAAGAAGTAAATGATGATCAAAGGTCAAAATATTTTTGACCTCAAAAAGGAACGACAAGAATTTCTGCAAGCTCAGGTGGACCGTGGACCGTGGACTGTTTTTCCTGAAGGCTTACCAGGAGAGTTACCTCCTGCTCGTCTGAAAGATCATATGATTGATTTGATTCCCGATAGTACACCACCGAACCGGCCATCTTACCGACCCCAAAATGAAGAAATAATGAACCAGATCACATTCCCCATTGCGAAGATTAATGATATACTTGACAAGCTTCAGGGTTCTATTTACCGAATTGATCTGAAGGGTGGTTATCATTAGATCCGATTGCTCTTGGAGACGTCTATAAGACAGCTTTCAGGACGACTTTTAGTTTGTATGAATATTTGGTGATGCCATTTGGCCTTATGAATGCTCCGGCTACATTCAACCGCATGATGGATAGGAGTTTCAGAAAGTACCGATCATTTGTGGGCACTTTCTTTGACCACATCATCATCTTCTCCAAGAGTGAGGAATAGCATAGACACCATCTATTACAAGTTTTCTAGACACTGCAACAACATAAACTGGCTGTAAATGCGAAAAAGATTGAGTTTTTCTGCGAGAGATACACTTTCTGGGACCCATCGTCTCAGCGGAAGGTGTAAAGATGGACTTGGCGAAAGTTGGGACCATTTGTGACTGGCCCGATTTGAAGAATGTTTATGAAGTTCAAAGCTTTTTCGGTTTTTGTTCCTATTATCGGTGGTTCATTCGAAAATTTGTAGAGATAGCCTCTCCTTTGCATGTGTTGATTCAGAAAGGGGTTTCTTCTACTTGGGGATTGTCAGAGATTGCAGCCTTTCAAACTCTCAAGGAAAAGGTGACAACCAGACCAATATTGGCTTTTCCAGACTTGCAAAAGCCCTTTGACGTTTACTGTGATGCATGTGGTTGGAGTTTGGTAGCAGTCTTGATGCTAGAAGGCCATGTCATTGCTTATGAGAGCAGGATGTCTTGAATTGGTTGTACAGATTTACAAGAAAGAGCTGTTGGCAGTTATCCATGCTCTTACGTAGTGGCGACACTATCTGCTTGGAGCTGACTTTACCATCTTCACAGACCATCAAAGTTTACACTACTACTTGTCGTAGAAGCAGCTTTCGGAAAAGTAGATGAGGTGGGCGGGTGGCTAACATCCTGTCACAATTTCATTTCCAGATAGTCCATGTTCAGGGACATATGAATTTAGTGGCAGATGCGTTGTCTAGAAAGCCCTTGTTTCTAGCAATTTTTGTGATACATAATCGAAGCTTCGAGGATATAGTAGATTAGTACGCCACAAGTCCTGATTTTGCAAATATCATCATCGGTTACAGAGTGGAGGGAAAGTTGCATCTATTCCATATGGCATGGCTATTTGATGCGGAAAACGATGTTGTGTGTTATGCAGCCTTTGAGGCCCACTTTATTTCGATAAAGAAGACAGTTAAGCCCGATCATTTGGCGAAACTGTTTGTCTCACAGATTTTCCGATTGCATGGCATGCCTGAGTCCATTGTTTCGAACATAGATTCCCCAATTCACTAGTTTGTTTTGGAGGGCAATCTGGGAGAAGATTGGCACGCGGTTGCAGTTCTTGTCCTCGTTTAACCCACAAACAAACGGGCAATTTGAGATAACCAATTCAATGGTTTTGGATTTGTTGAAGTCTTATATTTCGGATCAGAATACTCAATGGGAAAAGTATTTTCCCTTGGTGAAGTTTGCCTACAACAACACAATTCATTCTTCGATAGGCAAGGTGCCCTATAGTCGAGGGTGCTAAGAAGGTCCCATCATTTCTGAGCACCAAAGATAAGATTTTTGAAGCGGAGAAAAAACAAGAAAAGTAAATTTTTGAGAAAGTCTAGAAGGCATGGAAGGCCATCTAGCAGTTCAGAGGAGGAGAGCTCGTCCTTTTCCAGACAGTGACCAGATGAGCAAGAAGACCAAGGAGTTTAAGGAAGGGGGTCAGGCCGTCATTTTCAGGCTACCAGGACACTATCGAATTGTACAACAGTTTGATGTCTGAAGATTGGTTCACAGAACATTCCAAGGTCCAAAAGGCGGCATCTTACTTGAAAGGAATTGCACAGATATGGTAGTCTACACTGTTCTTACAAAGAGAAGCACCTGCGATGTGGTTAAAATCCAAGTGAATTTTGCGTCAACTTGGATATCAGATGAATAGGAAAGAAATTCGAATGATTAAGAAAGATACATTGGATGATTACTGCTAGAGGTTTTGGGATACTTATTTGCCAGTATCTTTGCTTCAAAAGATTATTTTGAAATACCGGATTGAGCGGTTTTGTTGTGGTTTGCTAAAAGAGATTCGAGACTATTGTCTAAATGAGAAGTCTGACTCTATTCAGAGACTTATGGAACATGCTAAGCAACGACTTGGAATGCATGCCGGCTCTTTGACTTATACTACGGATAGGATAGTATCCACCTCAACAGGGCAAGATTCTGCCAGTGAAAAGAATGAATCAAGGGAACCGGATGAGAGCTCATCACAGGATTCTAGAGAGGCGGATGATAGCACATCCAAATGTTCCGTTGAACTAAGGGAACCGAATGCAAGCTCATCAGAGGATTCTAGAGAAAAGGGATCAAATGATAGTGCGTCTCAGGGTTTTGATGATTGAAACTGACGTGCCAACGGACAGGGTAAGCTAGCGAAGGTACCCACAGGTCCCAAGGAACAAGGAAAGAAAGGAATCACTTGGTGCACGAGGCTCTTGAGAAGTCTCAAGCACGGCATAGAAGGCAGCCTGCAAGAATCGACGTGACTTGCAGCTTAAGGAAGATGATTCGGTTCTCTTATGGTTTGAGAAGGCACGCATCAGGAAACGAAAGGGAAAGGAGCGGCTTTTTTAAAAGCTAAGAATGTGGTACTATGGCCCTTTCCAGATTCAAGAGAAGATAAATGATGTGTCCTTCAGACTGAAGTTGCCAAATACTTAGACGATTCACAATGCTTTTCATATGAGTCTTTTGAAACCTTTCAAGGGTGAGGTGCCAATCGATAGGGAGCCTGAGGAGCAACTTAAGTGGAAGAGAGCCAGGAGATTCTCGTTCTGGAATAGATACTGGCTCACTAGGAAAGGAAAGAGAAAGGTAAAGTGAATGGCGGTTCTTAGCAAAGAACTATCCAGCATTGGATACGAAGTAGATGGAGGAGGAGGACCTAGCAAATACTTCTCAGATTTCGGGACTTAACCTTGAGGCTTTCGGTATAGCGTCGTCTATTTTGAGAGATCCCGTGGATCAGCAGGGTTGAATCTGGTGTAGATGGGATTGCACAAGAGGGGAGTCACTCCGCTCCTATGTCACAGGCTACTCGGATGGAATGAAGTCAATGATTTTCCTTTGGATTTCAAGGATACTGATGGGCGGACACTATTCTGCTATATGACTTTATGAAAGAAGTACTTCAACATGGGAATTCTTGACATGAATCTGATTTATGTGTGCTCTCTCATGTGACTATGTTTGAATGTAGGTTTGAAAGACGAAATGAATGTAACATTTCAGTCTTGAGATTCTTTGGACATGATAGCAATAAGAATTAGTCAATTCGACATCAGTGAGATCCGATGTGGATCTAGATGCGATTGCTAAACACGTTGCCGAAAGATCATGGTCCTAGATCTCGATGGATTCTATGTGATTTGATTTGAATGTGATGTGGATGTTCGGTGACTGTCGTCTTTGTGCAAGTGCTGAATTTGTGTCGTCTTGTGCGTTGGTACTTAGAGTCAATGTCTGTTGAACTGGTTTATGGCTTATGTCTGATTTTACAGAAAAAAAAAACACGCTGGCTGCTGACATGGCCGGTTGTACGGACGCCCGAAAAACGCAGAGGATGGTGATGTGGCATGACTATACGGATTCTCCGTAAATTGCAATGCTATGTGACGTGGCAGGCTCTACGGATTTTCCGGAATTAAGCTGGGTGCTTTTGGGAGACCCTGATGGGAGTGGGATCGTGCTAGCTATGATGGATGAAAGAGAAACATCGTGCACACAAGTGAGTGTGTGTTGGCTAGATTATCACTCAAGCGGATTAGGTTCGAAGGTCAATTAACTTGGACTCATAAACACGATTTTGAGTTGTTGCTAAGCCATCACAAGCTCACCGTAAACAAGATAGATGTAATGCAAAATAGACTTGGTTTATTCATTCATGAAATGAGCTTTAAGTAGCTCTACAATTTTGCACCACTACATGTGGGATAATTTCTTCTCTTCTCTCCTTGACTCATATTCTAGGACAAAGCTCACACCTTACAATCCTCCCCTGGAGATTTGGACTAGGAAGAAGTTGAAGAAATTGACATCTTTGGCACACTCCAATCCAAGAGCACGAAAAAAGAACATCTCCAATCCAGGAGACCATTCCCAATCGAGGAGACAAACTATCTCTAATCCAAGAGACACTCAACACCTCCCCTCAAACAGATGCATAAAACTCAGACCAAGCTAGACCAAGCTAGTCCAAGCTATCTCCAAGCAAATACTATTGAAGGGAAAAGACAAAACAAAAAAAACTAGAGAATGTCGTCGTAGACTAGAAGGCTACTGCCGCCTTCTTCTTCTTCTTCATCTTTGTCTTCTTCTGCCAAATAGACTTTGGGCCTCGGATTTTTGCTGATGCTGTCTCTGTCCTTTTTGAAACACTTGGAAGGAAGATGACCCTTCTTTCCGCAAATGCTGCAAGTCTTTGATGCTAGACAGTCCTTTGCTATGTGCCCTTCTTTGCGACACTTGAAACAAGTTTTGTTACTAGAGCTAATTGCAAAAGATCCTCCCCCTAAAGGAGCATTCCTCCCTTGCTTCTTCTCCTCGGACATTAAAGAGTTGATGACATCTTGAAAATCTAGTGTTGGATCATTCTCCTAAAGGATGGTCATTATCTGGTCAAAACTAGGTGGTCAAAGCTCACAAAACTAGGTGGTCAGAGAGAGAGAGAGAGAGAGAGAGAGAGAGAGAGAGAGAGAGAGAGAGAGAGAGAGAGAGAGAGAGAGAGAGAGAGAGAGAGAGAGAGACTTTTGTGAAGCTCCTCTTCACCGTTGGTGAAGCCTTTCTTCACAATAGTCGCCTTTGGTTGATTTTATTGGATGCCAGTGCAATGGGTGCAATTGGGGGTCTTACCAGTTGAAGAGTCTCTCTTCAAGACAGTGTCTACCAAATGTTTATTACGATATGCAAATCCTTAATGTAAAGGTGCAAAAATGGTAATTACAATGGTCTAAGTGAGCATGTAGTGTTTGTCTTGGTTCGGCTTCTCTATAGGTGTAAGTGCATAGCTTGGTGCAAGCAGGGTTGCCAATCTTAGGATTGAATATTTCAATTGTGTTTAAGGTTTGAAACTATAAGCTTTTCGTAGACGATTGGAAAGCACCGCACCTTTGAGCTATTGTTCCTTCTTCGTTAATGGCCCTTTCTCGGAAGACAAGCCCTTGAAGCATGAGTTCTTAAAAAAAATTGGGCTGCTCGTGGGAACTATCCCTTTGTAAGCCCGGGGATTCGAGGCTCGTGGGGGAACCCAAGCTAATTCAAGCAAGGGAGTATTTGCAAAGGTGGTTGCATTGTCGCATCGAGTAGATGTGCGTAGCTTGAGTGCCGACGAGCAAACATGAGGGTGTGGTAAGGGCCGGTATGTAGGAGGAAATGGCGAGGCTCAACTGGTGGCACACACTCACTCACACTCTTGACGTATGCACAATAAAAACTCGAAACAGGTCGAGCAGAGCATGCAGGTTTCAACGCGGCGGCCCTTGTGTGTTCTCGAGCAGGACATATTGAAAACCTTAATTAAGGCCAAAAAAAAAAGGACACGAAGCAAAAATTCAATGGTTACAATAACCCCAGAAAATGATCAAGTTTAACGCGGGTTGGTCTTCCGCAACAGGTTGAAAACTAGCCTGAGAAGGACGATTATTACAACGACCAAGCTATACAGCAAGTAAAGCTGTTGAAGATACCGCCTTGTTGCTATGATGATGTGTTGAGTTCCAAC
Source organism: Adiantum capillus-veneris (assembly GCF_014529385.1). Lineage (NCBI taxonomy): Eukaryota > Viridiplantae > Streptophyta > Polypodiopsida > Polypodiales > Pteridaceae > Adiantum > Adiantum capillus-veneris. The sequence continues at coordinate 56,015,132 of NC_140954.1, forward strand.
TCCTTGCAACAACCTTGGCGACAAGGCTTGACGGGCTGTAGCACGGCTTGAGTAGGTGCCGAGCCTTGACTTTTAGGTTCACAGAAATACAAAACGAACTTTCCCTTTCACCCAGCTCCACTCGACACACAATTTTTTTTTTTTGTGATCCACTTGACATCCCCCCCCCCCCCAAAGATGGAAAATGGTTAAGTGCACTAATGAAGCCCAAAATTTTATGATTAAGCAGCAGCTTGAAGGCAAAAAGAAGAGAAGCTTTGAGAGGTGCAATCAAATATCAAAAACCTATGCGATTTCGATACTTAACGGCTCTATGGAACAACGTCGGGAAGAGCTTTGCACACACACAAATTGCACAAGACAACGATGTTTATAATGAGAATAACGGTGCGATAAAGCAAGCCAAAGATGAACACAAAAGCACACAAAATTATGCACACACGTAATGCTAAATGCAAAATTCCTCTTCACCTAATCACCAAAGGGTAGTGGAACATGCTCATGCCCAAATGGTGATTGGGATTGGGTTACTAAGCTAAATGAAAAATAAGATTAGTGAATACTAATTGACGAATGCTAATCACTAACACAAAAGCATAATCTGGTGCTGTGATACCACTTGATGGGAATGGGATCGCGCTAGCTATGGTGGATGAAAGAGAAACATCATGCACACAATTGAGTGTGTGCTGGCTAGATTATCACTCAAGCGAACTAGGTTCCAAGATCAATTAACTTGGACTCATAAACACGATCTTGAGTTGTTGCTAAGCCATCACAAGCTCACCGTAAACAAGAGAGATGTAATGCAAAATAGACTTCGTTTATTCATTCATGAAATAAGCTTTAAGTAGCTCTACAACCTTGCACCACTACATGTGGGATAATTCCTTATCTTCTCTCCTTGACTCATATTCTAGGACAAAGCTCACACCTTACAATCCTCAGCGCTAGCTTTTGAGAGCAGATGCTTTTGGGTTTAGTGCTTTTGGACTTAATGGTTTGAGCATCCCTTGTAAGTTTATAAGAGCCCTTGGGGCCTCACTCTGCAGAGCATCTATAGGTAGAGTCTGAGAGCAGAGGTCCCTTGGGAGTTGTACTTTGGAATGATTAATAATTAAGAAATATCGAAAGGGGCGCCGGACTTTGGGGCCAATACCTTTGGGCACGGAACTACACCGGGCCGTGTCAACTCTCTCTCTCTCTCTCTCTCTCTCTCTCTCTCTCTCTCTCTATAAAAGTTCAGTGATTCTGAAGTTTCTGTTCGTGTGTTGCTATTCATTTCTCGCTTGGAGTGTCCAAGCCTGTTACACAAAGTGTGTAACTCATCACAGATGCAGGTAGTGGATCCCATAATGGGCATGGCATACATATCAAGGTGCACATTGAGGAAGGTCTTACCATTTCTAACAATGGCAGTGTCTAATCCTCTCACAAGCGGCATATGTCCAATCACATGGATATTTGCATACATTTCATGTGTGACGTCAACATTATGCATAAAATTTGCATACATTGTTTTGCATTTTAGTGCACGTTTAAGTGGGTGTTGATGCTCACAAATCTATACATTTTTGCTTTTCACTTCTTCACCTTGTAGCAAAGAGGCCAAAAAGTGTGTGAGACAAGCTTCCCTTGAAAAATGTGGCACCTGTGCTCTATGATATGAAGGCACTCTTGGATAGAGAAGTGCCCTTGGTTGCTTTGAGCTTAAAGCACTACCGTCGTGAGAATGCCTGCAAAAGAAGGCCTCAGGCAGCAGACCTTTACCGTGTGGGAACTCTTGTCAAAAGGGTGAGAGCCTTGGGGCTCACAATGCCTGTGGGAAGGCCAGTGGGGTTAGGTCAAGCACCAGAGCCTAGGGCATGAGTAGGCTCGTGGGAACCTGGGTGAGTGGACCCGAAAAAGATTATAGATCAGTTGAGTGCCGACCTCTCGATTCTGGAAATGAGGTAGGAATCGGCGTCTGTGACAAATCCAATGGACCTGACGAGTCCAATGATCCCACTTGCATACAATTTGGAGTCTGGCCGTGTTGCTCCCTAAAAATGGGAAATGTGCATTGATCACAAGACCTCACGGCACCATATATAGATCGATTGCCTTAGACCACACCGCCATGCATGTTTCCTTGTCGAAGGAGGTCAATGCTGCAAAGTTTTAGCTTGTTTCTGCAGAGGGCCCAAGAGTTGAATGCTCAATTGAGCTCCAAAAAAGGCAAAGGTGGGCTCATTTGAAAGCTATGAACAAGAGCTATTAGCACACATGAAATTTGCAGAGATTATAGCAATGGCAAGCTTCAAATTCGAAGTGCCAAAAGGGGCTTTAATGCTCACACACACACAAATTTTAAGAACAATCAAAGTGTATAGAGCAAGATATGCTAGGTTTATTGCTACTTAAGCACAAATGCTAGTGTAACGATCGGAAATCTGTACAACTGCCACGTCAGCACAAACATGCCTTCCATGTTTTATCGTACATAAGATTCACCGTATGTTGCCATTTTTTCAACTCTGATTAGTACTGCACGTCTTCACTCATGTATTCATGGTACATTACCGTACGTGTTAACCCTGTTGATGTCACATAAAGATTTTTCTTTCTCATCTACTTCGTATATGATCTCCTTCTTTATCTGCAAAGTGACAGTTTTCCTCCATGGTTCAAGTCTGTAGCATATGGAGGACCAATTTGCCTGCCAGAAAAGCTAACGGACTCAAAAAGGTCGCCCTTCCTAAATCCTGGCTGAGTAGCCCTACAGGGACTCAAGGTCGGACAAAGGTTCAGTGGCTAAGAGGGTGCTACAGATTGTACAGAGCCTAAAGGTGTCTACATGAGCATAGTTATAGGCTGAGGTGTAGTGAGCAAAGAGGAGGAGCTCAGTGGAGTGTCGCAATCATTGGTGGCTCCAGTAACACTGTCTATAGAGGCCAGCTGTCACTGTGATGCGCTGATGAAAGGGTGGCAGCAGGTCAAAATCAGTGAGTGAATGCTGATGTGCTGGTTGAGGCAGTCTAAATAGAAACGAAAGCAGTCCGAGCAAAGTTCAGAGCACAGCCTTTGGGCCCATACGTCTTCAGGACCCTTTTCCTTCGAGCTTTTCTCCACCTCTAAAATCTCTAAGCTCATAGAAAGAGGTCCTCTGCTTCTTCTTTATGTGTCTTTACTTAATTCTAGGTGGACCCTTTCAATCAAGGACAGGCTACAGCCTAGCGGAAGTCATTTAAAAACAGACAGGTATGACAGCCTTGAAGCTCTGGATTACACACACCATGGTCCTAAGTTCGTTGATATGTTACAAGCAAGGTTTCCTTGTAAATACAGCACGAACCACTTTTAAAGTGTCTATTTGTATGCGAAGTCTTAAATGTTTAGGTAAAATTATCCGATTCTGAATTCTCTCTCTTGATCAACAACATTTTTGGCCAAGACTGAAATGGTGCAACAATGTATTGGGTCGATTGTCAGCTAACTTAAAGTTTTAGTCACCATGCTAACTTGATGTGATGTGTGTTTCCTATATTGAACAAACTTCTTTTAGTTGATTTTCTACTTTTCTGTTTTTGATGATTTCAGGGTCCTTTCCTAATGGAATTCTTTATTTTTTGTAATCTCTTTATTAATCTCGGCTTTCCACTCTTATTTATCCACAGTACTATCAGGTCTGACTCCACAAATCCTTCTGTGCTTTTTGCAGGTTTTGACAGTCTCAGCAGACAAAACTGCTAAAATCTGGGATATATTGGATGATGGCAATGGAAAGGTGTGCACCACTTTCAAATTCTCTGGGGGTGCTGGTGCAGAGGACATGCAAGTTGGTTGTTTATGGTTGAAAGACTACCTTATCTCCATATCACTAGGTGGCGCTATAAGTTATCTGTCGAGTTCAAACCCAAGCAGCCCTTCACGATTGCTTTCTGGACACATGAAAAATGTGACAGCTATCACGATTTCCGCTGTCAGCAGTGAGGCTGAGATTTATTCAAGCAGTTACGATGGTGTTATATGTAGATGGGTCTGTGGGGCTGGTTTTAAAACCAAGCTGGAAACAAAGGATCCAGTGCATGTGAAGGCAATGGCTGCTACCAGCGAGGACTTTTTAACTTGTGGTCTTGACAACAAGGTAAACTCTTGTGATTGTTGTGGATGGATTTTCTCTCAACAAGTCTAGAGCTTCTATTCTAGACTACTTGTTACTTGTACGCATTTGCTCTGCTTGATATCATGTATCCACAACTTGGTAAAACATTCAAAATTTTCTAGGCGAGTTCAAATCTTCTTGTTTAGTTGGTCAAATGTCTCTTATTTCAAAATATCTGAGTTCTCTCAAATGGCTTACTTACAAGAGCAATCATGACATGTTGCCCATTTGTTTTCATTATGTCTTGACAAGGGTCCTAGATAGGCCCTCATGCTGCCATATATAGAGGACCCCTTGCCACATATGCATCTAGGTTTCTCACTTGTCCCTCCTAGAGTCTCAAAAGTGGCCGCGATCACCTAGGACCCTTGTTTTCTTCTCTAATATAGTCCGCACCACTCTGTTTATCTTTCCCATTTCATTAATATGTTTTGTCTGTCTGAGTCTTATTCCCAGTATTGACATTAGATCTTTTTGGTCTAAGAAGGTAAATAATACTCGTGTTTTAAAGCATGCTAACTTTTTGTACTCACCGTGTTGACATTTTTCTAGTTACGAAGGTGTAAATTACCTGGAGACAATTATAAAGACTCAGAAATTGTGGACTTGAAGTCTCAACCAAAGGATCTGGATGTGGCATTGAATTGCAATGACATAGCAATCTTAACATCAGATGCAGGGGTTCTTCTCTTGCGAGGGTCCACGGTGGTTTCAACAAACAGTTTTGGATTCACTGCTTCTGCCTCTGCAATCTCACCAGATGGTTCAGAAGCTGTTGTTGGGAGCCAGGATGGAAAGCTTTACATTTACTCTGTGCAAGGGGATGCATTAGTTCAAGAGTGTGTGCTTGAGAATCATCGAGGTGCTGTTACCGCTGTACGGTATTCTCCAAATGGATCAATGTTTGCTTCAGGTGATGCCAACCGGGAAGCTTTTGTCTGGGACCGAGTGTCACATGAGGTGGGTGTCTGGTTCACAAGTTCTCTTCTACGCTTTAGTGATAATTACTTGCGTGCTATACACATACCCAAGTTGGTTTACTATACATATATAATGTGATAGCATCAAGCAGGGTAGAAGGATAACACCACTGTAAAAATTTGTATGTGTAGATGGGTTGGCAAATTTGTCTTATCCATAAAGGTATAAATGACAAAAATGGTACTTTTACAGTGTATTTTGGCAAATTTATCTCCTAAAACTACAGAAAAATGGAAATTTTGGGCCTATTTTTGGATAAATAATTTTTGTAAAATAGCCAAGTGACCCTACAAATGCTTCAAAATAGCCACTGGGCTAGAAATAGCCCCTATTTGTTTCCTTGGTGTCAAGGCTAATGCTTTTGTTTTCCAAGGTGAAATGGCCTCTCTCTACTTATTTGACCTTGTGATTGAGATGCATTGTTGCAGGTAAAGATGAAGAACATGCTTTATCACACTGCAAGAATCACGTGCCTTGCTTGGTCGCCAGATAATTTAAAGGTCGCAACAGGATCGGTGGACACCAACATTTTCATTTATGAACTTGAGAAACCTGTCTCAGCCAGAATTACTATCAAAGGCGCTCATCTAGGTGGTGTAAATGGCGTCATCTTCAAGGATGCATCGACACTTGTCAGTGGAGGGGACGACGCTTGTGTACGTGTGTGGAGGTTACAGTGACATGTGAGAAAGGCATATCTTGCAGTTCTTGCTCAGTTTTGATTGGCTTGTATGCTTGACATTTGTTGTTGAATTTCTTGGGAAATTTGAGTCCTGATGTTGTATGATTTTGACGCTTGGCTAATAAACTTCACATTCATCTTACTCCACCTTTTGCCTTTTCTGATTATGGGGAACCCTCAAATGTGACAAGGCAACAGTGAATTATAGGTGCAAATAGAAACGATGTCAAAAACGGTGTGTGCTAAATGATTTTGTGAGAGGGCTAGCTAGCAATAAGGGTGGAGTTGAGGTCCCACCTCATCCCGATGGCACCTAAAAGCAACACTTCAAAGAAGAAAAAAGCCGAAACACCTAGAGGCTTTTCAAAGGGTGTCTATGATGTATTAAGACACTGAAAGGAAAGTCAGCTTGGGGATAGGGTTGTTTGAATCCTAAAGGAGAGAGTAGGTTTTCAAAAAGGAGTTAGGACTCCTCTTTTTCGCCAATCAAATATGTTTCTCTTACATTTGATTTGAGTGGCATTTTTTGAACTGTCTAGTTTGCTTAGCTAAAACTGCTTTACTTAACTTTGTGTTGAGAGCATACTTGTCACCGTATGGTCGTACTGTGAAGTATGGTATGGTTTTGGACATGTATTTCAAATTATATCGTACAGGGTGGATAAGGGTTGTGTGTTTTCTAAAAAAACTCTTCAATACCATAAAAAACATCTACAAATTACCTCATGACTTTGGGCTATACCTAGGTTTAAGGTTAAAGGGCTTAAAAACTTATGAAAATCGACCTAGGGAGTGTGCTGAGAAGACCAAAAAGACTCAAGGCACTGTCTGCAAATTGTTTATAAAAAGAAGGTATGTTGGGATTGATTATACGAGTAATCTCATTTTAAAATCACAACAAAGAATAGCAAAACCTATTTTAGGAATTTTATATTCGGAAGGCTACCAGAAAGATGGCGGCAAATTTTCAAACAAGGTTTTTAATCAAAAGTCAATTTGTGATAGTAAATGTGAGCAACAGATATTAGCCTTGTTTAATGAGTGCTATTTTGCCCTCTTGTTTCAGAACAAGAAAAAATTGGTAATGATCTTGCTTGTGAGTAGCTTTGCAAATGTGGAGTCTTGATTGACTTGAATCGAGGCTATCATTCATTGCACATATCCTGGTTTGTAGAATAAATTTTCTACTTGAAAATGAAGAAATCCTTAATTTACGAAGTAAATAGTTGGCCATTTTGGCTATAAATCATCGAGTATTCGTTCTCTCATTAGTCTGACATTAAGATTGAAGGCCAACAAAGTCACTTTTTTCTAGAGCAGTGGAATCTAGTTTGCAAGTCATGATTAAGCTACAGACCCTGCCAGAGTACATAAGTAGATTGCAATGGACCGCCCTTGGGTTTTAATGGCTCACCATCTTGGTGTGGCCAAAGTCCCAACATGACATACAATGTGGGATCAAACACACTTTGCAAGACATACAAAACTTTGGGCAAGTGTTGCGCTTGTGATGCACACACACACACACACACACACACACACACACACACACCATCTTTTATTGACACTATCATTCCCCATTGAAGTTTTCAAGAGTCTTCCTCGTCTATTTGAACCACCTGAATACTGAAGAGCTTAATATTTGCCATGATGAGTGTAATCTATGTAGTTGCTATCTAGCCAAAGGAAAAATGTCGCTTCTTTCTCAATTTTGGTTTTCTTGTAGCTCATAGTTAATCAAAAACTTGGTCCCCCTTTCTACTTGCCAGAGCCCCTAAAATGATGTCTTTTACTTTTTTAGATTATCTAGATTCTGTAGGTGGGAACCTTAATTTAAAATTTCTATGTAGCACATAATAAAAAGAAAATTTGAAAGAGCAACATTGAGATTGACAATGAAGGTGGGGCTTGGGAATATGATTTTATTAGAGTCCGATGTTTGTCATCCATTTTTTTTTGAGTTGTTGCTCAGGCACCAATGCATAAGCCAAGCAAGCAAATACATGGAAGTGACCAATGGATGTCTTGGGAGCTTGTTCACCTTTTTTTAAAAATTGAAGCCAAACTACAGCCAAGTTAGAACATATGTATATGATATGAAACGAGATGCTTTTGAGTTGAGATTGCTAAGCTTAATTAAGTTGCGATAACGCATGCTTAGTTATCGGTAAATAGATTATTGGTGCACAATATGCTAAAATCGGCATAGTTACAAAAAGTCTTGCATAGTTGCACATAGGACAAATAATTGGTGCGTATGTGGCCATGCATGAGGCACAATTATTTCATCGTGCGTCACATGACCACTACCCAAGCTACAGATTTTAGAATGTGCAAATTGCAAGAATGGAGCATTGGGGATTAACATCGAAACTCTCGACACATAACTCTGCATACCTAAGTTAGAGGGGGACCCAAACAATATTATCGCCATAGTTCCAATGGCAGAGAAGCTCACTGTTGGCAAGCTTGTGAGAGATTGATGATGATTCATGTGGGTGACAAGAAGCTAAGGCGGAAATATTCTTCACATTATCACCTAGCTCCATTTGCAAGGTTGCTTTGAACACTTTGGTACCTTTTATGTGGTGGCAATAGAACACTTGAAAGGGAAACATCATATTATGGCATGAAATAGCCACTCCCTTTGCCACCTCCTCCAACCTCACTACCGCGACTATTTGCTGAGGTGGCAAGATAGGATTGGATAGCACTACCACATCGGTTGTGCCGATTGCTGACGTGGCAAAGTGGAGCATACCCTCAAAAGTTGGCACACAAGCTTTGGTTTCATGATGAATAGGAGGGGAGGTGCAAAGGTGGAGGGTATGTTGCATGGAGAGGGCCAAGGGTGAGCTAGCATGGAAGCCAAAGGGGAGCAACACCTGTGGGAGGAGCGAGGTCGGGGGGTCGAAGAGGAGCGGCCGGAGCGACGGTGGCAAGAAGGCGCGCATGGGAAGGGGCGGCTCTTGAAAGGAGGGCAATTGGAGGAGGGAGCCAAGAGAGAGAAGGCTCTCCTTGAAGAACAAGCTCTCTAGATTTGCTTGCAAATGGGTCTCGTTTGTGTTTGCAAACCTGTATGTAGAAAAGGAGTATAATAAATTGGAGGAAGCCTCCACTTGCTCATCACAAAGGAAGCCTGCCTCTTTGCAAAAAGTGGGCACATTGTTGATGGGCTTCTGTTTGAGGAGCTCTTCCGCCCATGTTGCCGCCTGTGAGGGGCTGAGGGGGGTAAAGCATTCTGATAGAATGGGAGGAATGTCTACGCTTGCGTCGCTAATGCCACCATCTGGCATAGCCAGTATTGCCTGGAGACTCAGTGTAGAGTAAGAGAAAAAATGGTAAGTTATGTACAGTTCCATTTCTTAATGACATAAAACAGCAACATTTATTCCAAGAGTACACACAACAAGGAGCCTGAATGCAGAAGCCCATTCCCTCCGTTAGAAACTTTTCTTTATATCGACCCGCGACAGACCAAACGAAAAATTCAATTTCAAAATACACATTTTCCTTATTTGTAAGTCTTAAAACCATAATAATCAGTTGGGTGATTAAGAAATCCAAAACATGAATTGTACAATGGCCTGCTATTGTGCGCCATAATGCTTAAACTCTACCATATTCTTCAGCATAATCAAGGAGCCCAATAAGTAAAATTAAAAATTGTATAAGTGATTGCTAATTCATATTTGTCAAGTAAGGAGACTAATATTTATGGCTAATTACTTGCAGAATTAAGGAGAGCATTAAGTGAACAAGTGTGCTTAATTACTTACCCCTGCTATGAGAAGAGCATAATGGGCAAAGGTGGGCAGCAGTTTTTTCTGGTGGAAAACCTGCATCTTCATCTTTGGGCGGTCAAATTTGGATGTAGGTAGTGGGAGCTGCAGGGGAGAAGTACCCATGGAAGCCACCTGAAGGGGCATTAATTAAAGCACAGGATGTTGGGGACTGGCGCTGAGTGCTGATTGGTTTGTGTGAATGAGACGGGAGTAAAGGCAAAGTTACAGTAGAACAAGTACGAGCTTATTTAATATATAGAGCTCAGAATCTTGAGTGATGACGATGAGGCTGAGGATGATAGTGGGATATGTGTGCACTCCAGAGTCCACGTTGACGAGTCCAGTCTTCAGTATACCAAAGTTGAACGTACTCTGTCTGTTCAATTCTGCACATGCAGCCCAATAACTACACCTCTCTCTCTCTCTCTCTCTCTCTCTCTCTCTCTCTGTATCACGCAGAGTCAATCTTGCGTGTAACGTCTTGAGTTCAAACCTCCTCTTGAGGTCTCTTGGGATAGCGCCTCTCTCTCTCTCTCTCACGCACTCACACATGAGGTCTTTTGTGTTTGTTGGCATTCCTTTTTGGCAAAAAGGGAGGGTGTATGTTGAGGTAGTTTCAACCGTGTACAACATAGTACCCTTGAAAATGAAAAATTTAAAGGCCCCTGTCACACTGGGGCAGCGGCCACACCGCTTTTTGGAAGGTGGCCAGGCAAACGCAGTCACATTGGGCTATGAGATATACAATGCCCAAGATCTCCAGCAAACCGGCTGTATCCAAGTGGTAGACGTCCGTATTTCAGGCTGACTGGCAGAGCTCGAAACTTCTAAGCTTCTTTCGCGCGAGCTTTTTGCAGCTGATCGCTTCCCTCACAAGTTGGCCGGGCTCTCTTGCCCGCCCCTCTGGCAAAAGCTGCAGGCCATCGTTTCCTTTTTCCTTGGCAAATGAGAGTCGGCCACCTAGGCATGGATAACATTTGCCTACCCCAATGTGACACAGGTCTTATTTTTCTCCCTCTTAAATCTATACTTTCTTTGACTCTCTCTCTCTCTCTCTCTCTCTCTCTCACACACACACACACACACACACACACACACACACACACACACACACACACACACACACGAGTGTGATACATTGCCAACATTTGACTCCATACGCCTTCACCATAGGTCTCTTGGGTTTGTTCCTATGGCATATTCTCTCTCTCTCTCTCTCTCTCTCTCTCTCTCTCTCTCTCTCTCTCTCTCTCTCTGGATAGATGTTTGAAGTAATATGCTCACTCCCGTGACCCTTCGCATGAAGCCTACCCTATCATGACTTTATAACTATCATTTGCATAGGTAGTCACACTCAGGCCTTGGGTTTCCTACATTGCAATTTATATTTAAAATTTCTCGCCCTCAATTCCTTCATGCATGGCAAATTTTGGCCATACCATTCATGTTCAAATCCTCACATACATCATGCTTACTATGCGGATACATGCAATGCTTCATGCATTCTTACAATCTACACATTGCCATAGGTTTATGAAGACAAACAAATTGCTACATCGACACGCTACATTGCTCCTCTACCAATATTCATGGAATCTATATATCCTTGTATTAAACATGGCAGACGATGCAAAATGACACGACAATAGTTGAGCATGTCTTGCCTCCTTCCACATTGACACTATAGTTCCTATTGTGGATTTTGCAAAGAACGACACCTTTGCACCATAGCAAGAAATCTAGTATGAGTACTACTTAGAGGAGGTGAATAATTTGTCGGGTAACAAGTCTTCAATTTGCTATGTTTTGTCCTTTGTAACTCTTGAAATGTTTGTGGACTCTTGATGTAGGTAGCCATTATGGTGCACATCTAGAGGAGGTGCCTGCCGTTCTTTGTTCTCTTTCTATCTCAATGAAGAATGATCTCATAGTGTACAATGGGTGCAACATTGTTTCCAACAACATGATTTACTTCTTTGGGAGCATAGCTTCACATGTACATCGCATCTCACTAGGTTAGATGGTTGTGGTACACAATTGAAGAGTCCATGCTAGCTCTATTGGATTTACATATGTTGTAATAGAACAGGGGAGCTTCTTCAAGTCAAGGCATGGAAAGGAGGAGGAGGATGATGTTGGTCCTTGCATAAGGTGTGCTTTTCATCATTGTCAGCTTCGACAAGATAGTGATCACTTTAGAGATGTTGCGAAGTTGTGGAGTGGTGCACATGCTATGTGAGTGGGGGATACACCTCTAGTACTAAGCCTCATGTTGGTTATACTATAAGCAAGGTCTGTTGGTGTGTTGTGGGCCATCATATTAATTGTGCAAATCGTTGGATTATGGCCTTTGGCCTTAACCTCTCCAAGTTTTATGGGTGCTACCTCTTGTATAGTCAGCATTCTAGTCATCATGTGAGACGTGAGGGCACAAGTCCTATCACACATGGCATGTTGAGTTGCACAATAGTCCAAAGTTATTTCCAGTCACCCCCATTTTGTGGAGCCACTCTTGGTGTGATGTATCCGAGGCTAGGTGTGGACAACATGTTAAAATTTACCTTGCATGTAATGGGGGAACCCATAAAGACCATGAGAGGGGAGTGGAGGTGCTTTTGTGTGTGTGTGTGTTGGGAGCTTGCAAGTATCTGATTGATAGATCTCTCAGCTAAGCTGACAGCCACTTTTGGAGTGCTATTTTTGCTAAACTTGACACCAAGCTTAGCATGAGTACAACTGATAATCCACAAACAAATGGTTCAGACTGAAAGTGTTAACGAAATCCTATGTAAGTAAAAAGCAAACTAATTAGGAAGAGTAAACTATAGTGGAGTTTGAATATAAGAGTGCTGCCAAACACTCTTCCACAAGGTATAGTCCATTCATCTTAATGTATAGATTTCAACCAAGATCTCTCTATGCAGTAGGTGAAGGTGCCGCAAGAAGCGTGTGCGAGTGCAAGTGCGAGAGCAGAGAGAGAGGCCTACTGTTAGGTGGAGCGCACAACAACGTTATCCCTTGCAGCTTCTTATTCTTTTGTATTAAAGAATAAGTGTATACATGGGTTAAGTTAGTAGATGGGTTAGTAGTAAGTGGGATGTCCGGCCAGTTGGCCCGAATCCCATGGCCCGAATCCCAACAAACTCCCACTTGAAGGCTAACGCAACCCAAGTGACCTGGTATGTACAACCGGGAAGCAATATAGTGGCTTCAACCTATACCCATCAACTCACTGCAATGTGTAAGTCGCTCCAAAGCTAAGCCTTTCATCAAAGCATCTGCTGGGTTGTCGTCAGTGTGTACCTTGACCAAATCAATGAGCTTTTTGGTCAAGAAATCTCTCACGAGATGATACCTTACTTCAATGTGTTTCAATTTGGAGTGAAACACGGGATTCCTTGCCAATGCAAGAGCACTCTGACTATCACAATATATCACTAGAGTCTCATCAATGCCAAGATTTCTGACCAAGCGAGATAACCATACAGCCTCTTTACTTGCATCCGACAATCAACGTACTCTGCTTCTGTTGTTGAAGACGACGTACAATCTTGAAGACATGACCTTCAAGATACTGCTGCTCGAGCAAATATGAAGACATAGCCAGATGTCGATCTCCTATTGTCGACACAACCCGCATAGTCTGCATCCGCATAACCCACGATGGATGCATCATTGTTCTCGAAGCGTAAACACCTGCCGACCATACCTTTGAGGTATCTAAGAATGTGCTTCACTCCTTCCCAATGCTTGCTGCCAGGATTTGCCATATATCGGCTCACCACTCCCACTGCAAAAGCAATGTATGGTCTTGTGGCCACCACATCATACATGAGACTGCCCACTGCCGAAGAATATGGTACCTTAGCCATTTCTGCTCTCTCAACATCAGATTTGGGTGCATCTTCCTTGTTGAGTTTCAAGAATGCCTGCATTGGGATACTCAATGCTTTCCCCCCCTGCATATTGAAACACTACAAAAATTTCTCAATGTATGTTTCCTAAGATAACTCAAGAATACGACGTTTGCAATATCTTTTGATTCGCATGCCAAGAAAGTGTGTAGCATCCCCCAAATATTTCATTGCAAAATTGTTTCTAAGTGTTTTCTTCAAGTTGGCAATCTCCGCAATGGATTTCCTAGCTATAAGCATGTCAGCAACATACAGAACTAGAATGATCATCGAGCCATCATCTAGCTTTCTTGTGTACAAGCAGTGATCCTCTTCGCTCCTTTTATATCCTTGAGACCTCATACATGCATCAAATTTATGATACCACTGCCTAACCCTGCTTTAAGCCATAAAGTGCCTTTTTGAGCTTACATACTAGCTCCTCACGAGATGTGTTCTCCTGAACAAACCCTTCAGGCTGTTGCATGTAAACATCCTCATCAAGATCCCCATGAAGAAATGCTGTCTTCACATCCATTTGGACAAGTTCCATGTCCTCAATCGCTACAAAACCAAGTCAAGCGTTGTCATCTTGACCACAGGCGAGAAGATTTCATCAAAATTGACTCCCTTTTGCTGTTTGAACCCTTTGGCTACAAGTCTAGCCTTGTACTTTGGATTTGGATCACCTAAGGTAAATTTCTTCTTGTAAACCCATTTGCAAGGTAAAGCTTTTGCATCATTTGGCAGTTCTACCAAGTCCCAAGTGTCATTAGCCAGAATCGAGTTATGCTCAGATTCCATAGCGTGCTCTTACTTCACCACATCATTCGTCATCATGGCTTCTTGGTAGCAGCTTGGCTCACTGCGCAATCGGTCAACGTGATGTAATCAAGACCTGGCTCAAAACGCGCCGGTGGACGAGAGACTCTAGTAGACCGTCTCACTTCTTAACCATTGCTATCCGCTCCCTCTCGAGCATTGCTAGTGGAAGGTACATCACTAGCCCGCTGAGTTGATTTCACTGTCTTTGAGGCAACATCCTCAAAAGTGACTCTCTGAACCTCTATTTCCTTGATAGTTTGTTTATGCATGTTCGACTCATTGAAGATCACATATGAACTACGGATGACTCGACGAGATTCCGAGTGCCAGAGACGATATCCCATCTCTCCATCATCTGCACCATATCCAATGAAAATACATTTATGTGACTTTGGTTCTAACTTCTGTCGAAGTTGTTTAGGCATGTGAGCATAAGCTTCACAACCAAAAACACGTAGATGGTCATAGCGGGGCTTACGTTTAGACCATAACTCTTCTAGAATCTTATAATTCAATGGCGTACTACGCGAACGATTTATAATGTGCAGTGCAGTTAAGACGGCTTTTGCCCAAAAGCCTTGTTGAGATTTGTCCTAGAAAGCATGGCTGTGACTCTTTCCTTAATCGTACGATTCATGCCTTCAGCAACTCCATTATGAGCTGGTGTGTATGGTGAAATAAACTGCCTTTTAATCCCCCTTTTAGCACATAAATGGTCAAACTCCTTGGAGACATACTCTCCACCATTGTCAATCCGCAACCTCTTGAATTTCTTGCCTGACTGATTCTCAACAAGTGCCAAAAAAATTTGGAACACAGAAAGAACTTGATCCTTATGTTTTGAAGGATATGCCCACACCTTTCGAGTAGAGTCGTCTATGAATGTCACAAAATAGCTAGCCCCCCCTAGAGATTTGGTTGACATAGGACCACAAACATCACTATGTATGAAATCTAGAGGTTCAGCTCGCTTTTGACCCAATGGTAAATGAACGGACCTAGTCTGTTTGCCATAGATACAGTGCTCACAAACAAGAAAGTCAACATACGACAAGACACGTAAGTAGCCAAAATGAGTCAGAGTTCTCATTCCTTTTTGACTAATATGACCTAGCCGGCAATGCCACAACTTAGTAGACGGCAGCTCGGCTAGAGATATGTAATCATGACCAACATCTGACACATGCATGGAATACAAGGTACCGTGCTTCTGACCTCTGAGTACAACAAGATACCTTTGCGTACTATCCACAAACCATTGCAAAATGTGGTGTTGTAGCCCAAATCATCAAGCTAGCCAACAGAAAACAAGCTCTTAGTCAACTTGGACACATCTCTGACATTACATAAAGTAAAGTGTGTGCCATTCCTTAGATGCAATTTGACATTTTCGACACCCTCAATGTCTAGTTCATAAGCATCACCAAGTCTCACTTTGCCACAAGAGTGAGAATAAGTAGAGAACCACTCTCTATGTGGTGTCACATGGAAACTCGCACCAGAATCTACTATCCAATTCTGTGCATACTGCGCATCTTTTGTAACAAGAGCCTCGACAAGTAGATCTGTTGTGAAGACCACTACGTCAAAGGTAAGTGGCATAACAACCGCTGGAAGAGTCTCTACAATAGGAGCATTTGAAGACTCTAGCACATTGATCTCCTCTAACTTTGCTTTGCCCTTGTTTGAATCATTAGAATTAGAAGTGTCATCGGATTGTTTATCCTTCTTGCTTTGCTGCCATTTCTTACAATTGTTCTTCACATGCCCTTTTTTATGGCAGTGATAACACTCGACATTATGCATAGAACCCCGAGACTTACTGCGTGAGCCCCCACATTCATTGCTTCCGGCATGACTTTGAGTGCGACCCCTCTGTCTATCACTAGCAACATACGCATCACCATCCTTCTTGCCTTCTAGAGATTTTCTGCGAATATCCTTGGTAAACAGACTCCCAAGGACGTCATTGTACACTAGATCGGTACCAGGTGCTGAGTTGCTAATCGCAGTACAGAACGTATCCCAAGACGAGGGTAAACTGCATAGCAAGAAGATACATTTGATTTCCTCATCGAAGACCAAACCCTGAGTGGTCAACTAAGTGAAAATGATATTGAACTCATTAATGTGAGTAGAAATAGTTCCCTCTTCCTTCATACAAAGGTCAAACAGCTTATTCATCAAGAAAATCTTATTAGGGGCACTTTTGTTCTCATAAATGGAACACAACTTATCCCATACATCTCTAGCGGTCCTTTCTCCAACTATAGTAAAGTACACAAATTTGGCCAAATGCAAACGGAGGGTAGATTTGGCCTTAGCATCAAGTTTCTCCCACTCAACATCTATATACTTGCCCTCTGGATGCTCCATGATAGGATCGAGCTGGCCTTTTTGTATAAGAACATCTTGAATATTCTCTTTCCACATAGCAAAATTTGTCCCATCAAATTTCCGGATATTGTAAATATCCCTTTCACCACTAGATGACATGGCTGCAAGCTAAAGATAATATGGCGATAAACACTGGTACTTTTGGGAAAAATTTGGCAGAGTTTCCTTAGAAAAATTGACAGAATCTCAATCCAAAACTGTCTCAAAGAGATCGGTAATGCATCAAAAGTAATGCTCTCAAAGCATAAGACAGGCGCATCAACCACTAATTGTGCATAAAAAGTCAAAAGCTGACCCAAGACTGCCAACACCGCGTCAAACGCACCTAGCCCTCTCTATACATGTCCTATGGCGAGGCCACAAAAAAGGGGTACTCCAGCAATCTGTATCACCTAAAGGTTCTCAACATTCAAGAATCCCCTAGCTCAAGAAAACCTCACGCTATCGACCCTCACAAAAGGTTATGCAGACAAGAAACTAGCCCAGTCTCAGAAAGGGCGTCTGAACCGAGTCTCTTAAACGGTCAGGACTGCTAGAAACAAGCCAAATTGGCTCCACAAAAGGTACATATGGCAGTTTCTGCAACGCAACGTACATCCACTGTCAACAATACTGCAAGGTGCAGTATACACGCTTAAACATGCGCCAAACAAAATGGGCAAGCAATAAACAAATCCCTACGTGGAGTAAAACCGCTCTCAAAAGAGCTCAAGCAGTATCAAAAGTGCCAAAACAATGCATATGCGCATTAAGTACTCCCACTGAAATCTGTGTTGATGCTAAACACTGCAACCTATAAGAACTTGGATGTCCTGTATGTATGCAAGAACCTGTGAGGAGATGGATGCCTGAAAAACCTAATACAATGTCGATACCAAAAAGTGCTCCTAATCAGCCCATAAACACTATTCAATAACACATAATAGCCATAAAACGGCTATATACCATCCAAAAATAGTCTCTGAACAACCTGCACCTATGTCCTGTACTTGTACCTGTACCTCTAGCAAAAGTGGAGTTGAAATACAACTCCTGAAGCGTAGCTTGGATGAAGCTTTTGATTGCACGAACAACTTTGAAAGGGGGGTAAAACGCCAGGACATCTGATGGAAACACTCTCAAAACGCTGAATTTGCCGATGCTGAAGTCGAAAACCTGTTTGCACTTTTGAAAGTGCACGCGCACGTGAAAACAGCAAGCACAAACCCTGCTCTGATACTAGTTGAAGGTTCCGCGGGAAGCATGTGTGAGTGCAAGTGCGAGAGCAAAGAGAGAGACCTACTGTTGGGTGGAGCGCACAACAACGTTATCCTATTGCAGCTCCTTATTATTTTGTATTTAAGAATAAGTGTATACATGGGTTAAGTTAGTAGATGGGTTAGTAGTAAGTGGGATATCCGACCAGTTGGCCTGAATCCCAATAGTAGGACTGCAAAGGGAAAAGGTTCAAGCAGCTAAAGATTTCTCAGAGGACATGAATGCAATGACTAAAATTTCTTAGAGCAGCATTACAAGATCTCAAGATAGAGACAGGGCCTATGCTGACCCTCATAGGACATCTCTTACTTTTGAGGAAGGAGAACAAGTTTACCTTAAGTTGCCTAAAAAAACAAAAACTATGAAAAGTGGACTACGTCCAAAGTTATCTCCTAGGTATTGCGGACCATACATAATACTCAACAAGATAAGGCAAAGAGCTTACAAGCTCTAATTACCAGAGACAAGTGGAATCCACCCTGTTTTTCATGTTAGCAAGCTTCAAAAAGACTTGGGTTTTTTCATAATTTGGTTCCACATGATCAAATTGTTGAACTCATAGGCTCTTCCTCATGAGCCTGAGAAAATACTAGACACTCAAGAAAATAGAAGTAGACATGTTATATAAAAAGAGGGTTTGGTTAAATGGAAAAGATTCTTCTATAGAGAGTTCTACATGGGAGCAAATAAGCTCTCTCCAAAAAAGGTTCTCTTACTCTAGGATCATTCCCTCCAATGAAATTTTCAAGGACAAATTTTTTTCATAAGGAGGAAGAAATGTGATGTATTTGAGAGTTGGGCACGCGCACGATCGCAACCAAGCAATAGAAGCTTCACATAAGATCAAAGCGGCATGTTACACACAGTAGAAGCTGCATGTAATATTGGAGTGGATGTTTGTATGTGTGTGTGTGTGTGTGTGTTGGGAGCCTATGACTATCTTAGCTCATGTTGTGAGGTAGCCGAGCAGACGTAAAAGCTGCACATTACACTTGGCCTTTGGGAGATACCCCTTGTCGCTAAGGAAAAATGCTAGTGATGACAGAGGTGAACCTAGCCATATGCTGCTACTACTTGAGTGGAAAACATTGTACCTCCATTGTACACACTTCCTAGTGTTGTTGATTATTTCATTATCAAGTATTGTTATTAGTTTTTCTACTTTGTGCATTGTCCAATTTCTCTCTCTAATTACTCATTATGAATGCTACACCAATCATGCCACCTTAAACCACATCATCAAATCATCTGTGGCACATTTTTTGCATCATCTGAAGCACAACATTGTGTGATCCCACTATTTTTACACAACATCATTCGTTTTGTTTTTTGAATTTGCATCCATTGTGATTGGGAACATCATCAAATGAGAGTGGTTTGGCTTCTCTAGAGTACGACAATACCCATGTATTTCAAAGGAATTCTATTAATAAATTCTCTCTCCAGAGGGATCTTGAATCAATACAAATCTTGCTTGTTTGCAATGACATTCTCGGATCAAAGAGATGAATATCTCTAGAATATCGTAGTATCATGGCTATTGAGAATCAATCTCCATAGAACCCTTTGTTTTATAAGTATTTAAGGCTTTGAAGTTGAGAGATCCTTTTAATCTCCTTTGGTTTGGTAAGTATTTATGGCTTTGAAACTGGGAGATCCTTTTTCCCAAACAACATTCTCAACAATTATAATGCTACGAGATTCTAGAGAATCTCTTTGAACCGATAATGTCATTGCAAACAAGCAAAATTTGTATTGATTCGAGGTCTCTCTTGGAGAGAGAATTTACTAATACAGTTTCTTAGAAAGGAGGTCCTCAATTGTTGTCTAGTTACTTCATACATATCATATATATATATCTTGAATATACCTACTCGTACACAGTTTATCATACTAGAGCTTCATGGATTTGGAGTTGTACATAGAGAGAGTATAAGAAGAGAGCTCTGAGAGGACCCTGCCCATTGCAAGAAGTTATTTTAACCACAAACCAACCGTGCATTAGCCAATCAACCCCCCACCTTTGAACATGCCATTTTTGGTGAAAAAACTTCACATTTTGGGTTAAACGTTGTGGAAGATGGAAGACAGAGGTTGCTTGCCCTCGTTGATATGTCTCCCACCTGTTGGCCACACATTGCTACCTTGGTCACCAAGTTAATCCTTAATGTCCAATTTTTTCCTTTTGGTTAGTATATTAGAACATTCTTGGGGGCATATGGGACTCGTTCTAACATTGTATAACTCATCATACAAACTAAATCCAAACACGGAACATATAAGAGAACACTATATACGATGAGGTTGATATCTTGATGTGAAAATTAAGCTGTGAAAGGAAAGCTTTTCACCTCATTTGCTTGTTGTTGAGTTTGGGTTGCACCATGTAGTAATTGAGACTCTGATGATCCATTCATAAAATGAAGGGAATCCCAAAAAGATAGTGCTTCCATGTATCCAAGGAATGTAAGAAAAGAAGAAGCTCTTATTTTAAAAAGCCAAGGGTCATCTCTTCAAAGTGCAAACAAAGACTCTCATATGCAATAACATGCCCTTCTTGAAGGAGAACCGCTCCAAGGCAATCCCCATGAGCATGTCAATGGACCTCAAATGTCTTTGAGAGGTTTGTAACAACCAAATAGGTTGATATGTGAGTTTTTCTTCAGCTTAGTCAAAGCTTTTTTTTCCTTAGGACTCCATTGATATCAACCTTATTCTTAAGTGATGGAATGGGCCTACTATAGAAGGGAACTTCTCAACAAATATCCTATAATAGGAACACAATCCTATAAAGGTTCTTAGTTCATGTAGATTCCTTGGTTGAAGCCATGTGTTTATTACCTTGAGCTTGTGAGGATCCATATGGATACCATCCTTTGAGATAACACGGCCTAAATATTTTCTTTCTTTTAGGAGGAGCTCACTCTTTATATGATTGAATAAACCTTATTATCTTGCTTGAAATATTTCCATGAGATTCTCCTTGTGCTTTTTGAGGAGCTAGGAGTAAACTATTATGTCGTTAAATTATACTCTAGAATAAGCCTTATGCTGACAAAAAAGTTTTCGTATAGTTTGATTGAATTTGGTAGGGGTATCTATTTGATGGGAATGGAATCGTGCTAGCTAGGGTGGATGAAAGAGAAACATCATGCACACAAGTGAGTGTGTGTAGGCTAGATTATCACTCAAGTGAATTAGGTTCTAAGATCAATTAGACTCATAAACACGGTCTTGAGTATTTGCTAAGCCATCACAAGCTCACCATAAACAAGGGAGATGCAATGCAAAATAGACTTGGTTTATTCATTCATGAAATGAGCTTTAAGTAGCTCTACAACCTTACACCACTTTATGTGGGATAATTCCTTCTCTTCTCTCCTTGAATCATATTCTAGGACAAAGCTCATACTTTACAATCCTCCCCTTGAGGTTTGGACTAGGAAGAAACTGACATCTCTGGCACACTCCAATCCAAGAGCAAAAAGACGATCTCCAATCCTGAAGACAAACTACCTCTAATTTAAGAGGACACTCAACACCTCCCCTCAAAGAGATGTATAAAGATGAGACCAAGCTAGTTCAAGCTATCTCCAAATAAATACAAATGAACAGGAAAGGCAAAACAAAAAAGCTAGAGAATGTCGTCGTAGACTAGAAGGCTATTGCCGCCTTCTTTTTCATCTTCATGTGTGTCTTTTTATGAAAAATATCCTTTGGGTCTTGGATATTGCTGGTGCTGCCTTTGTCCCTTTTGAAACACTTGGAAGGAAGGTGACCCTTCTTTTCTTAAATGCTGAAAGTCTTTGATGTTAGACAGTCCTTTGCTATGTGCCCTTCTTTGCCACACTTGAAACAAGTTTTGTTACTAGAGCTTACTGCAAAAGCTCCTCTCCCTAAAGTAGCATTCCTCCCTTGATTCTTCTCCTTGGACATTAAAGAGTTGATTCCATCTTGAAAATGTGTCTCCTCAATGATGGTCATTATCTGCTCAAAGCTAGGTGGTAAGGCTGCTAGAAGAACTACAATTTTGTCCTCCAATGGTACTTCACTATTTACATAAGCTAGTTGTGTGGTCATGCTTTTGAGGCGATTGACCAAGCTTGCAATATCTTCGTTATGTTCCATTTTCAATTTGTATAGATCTTTCTTTAAGCTCACTTTGCTCTTCTTTTTCCTAGCTCCAAAGTTTTTTTCTAGTGCTTCCCATGCAACTGATGAGGTTTCACAATCATCAATAATTGTACATAATTTTCATGTAGTGCAGTGATTATGATTCCCAATGCTTGTTGGTCCTTGGCTTGATTTTGTTAACTCATAGCTTGTGTTAGTATGTGTGCACCATTAGTAGATGTTGGCTCAGTGATTGTTGGCTTGACTACTCCCCTTAACTGCTTTTTCATCAAGTAGCCTTTCAATTTGGTTTGCCAAGTGTGAAAACCATTCACGTTAAATTTCCTAATCCCTTTCTCTTCCATTGCGCTAATAGAGGGGTCTTAGCTTATGAGGCTCTCCTAGACAATGTCTATCTCTTTACACAAGCACAAGTATCCATCAAGAAACTGAAATTTATTTGAAGTTATTGTGCATGGATGGATTTTATTGCAAGCAGAATTGCTTTGAAGTTTTTGAACCCTGGAAGCCTTTGAGTTTAGAAGCTCTTTATGTTTAGATGCTCAAAAGGAGTCCTGAGGAAAGCTCCTTTTTTTTTGGAGGCTCACAGTTGAAGCTCCAAAAAGATAGCCAAAAGTTGGACAGGATATGGGAGATGCCCCTAAGTTTGAAGCCTCTTTGCTGTTACTTGGTGGAAATAACCCTTGAATGGCTAAGAGCCTTTGGAGATGAAGGGCACGGCTACTGGCCACTGGAAGGGGGGTTCCAATAAGAGTCAGGAAGTTGGGAAGGCTCTCGGGTAGGTGGGGTCAGCTCGGGCAGCGATGCACGGTCGGTGGAGGAGATATCATGCCGTTTGCGGTCGGTCATCGTTGCACAGAGAGCGAAGCCGCTAGAAAAAAAATTGCAACTGGCTGGTTTACAGGAGGTTGGACCCAAAATTTTGATGATATTAGCTTCACCGCGACCTTTGGATTCCGCCAGAGAAATCTTTGTGTGTGGACGCCTCCTTTGAGGGGGTTGACTCCCTTAAGAAAGTGGCAGTCCCATCACGATTTTCTAAAAAAAAGGGTAGTGGTGTAAAGTACGATGAGGAGCATTAAGTGAAGCGAAGAGAAAGCCACACACACACACTTCTTCAGACGAAGGTCTGCAAAAAAACCATGAATTAATCAATGGGGTTGCCAAGCTGATTGAAGATGCTAAAGTAGTTTGATTTTAATAATCTAGGGTTCTACAAAAAGCTCTTCAGACGGGCTATACACACACACACACACACACACACACACACACACACACACACACACACACACACACACACACACACACACACACACACACACACACACACACACACACACACACACACACACACACATTGCAAACATCAATTTTGCTAATGTGAGGAGAAGCTATTGAATTAAAATGCAAGTTTTTAATGGGAAAACAATGAACTCTAATGCTAATTAGGCTTCCAATTGGTCAGTGAGTAGTGACCCAAGAGTCTTTAACTCAAGAACATGCTCATGCTAGCCAATGGAATACAAATTAGGCATTTGCTATAAAATAGGAGATTAAACCTAATGGATATAGCTAATGATGATTAATGAATGCTAATCATGCTAACATGTAAATGCATAATAAAGAGCCTAGCTAGCATACCCGTGCTCTGATACCACTTGATGGGAATGGAATAGTGCTAGCTAGGGTGGATGAAAGAGAAACATCGTGCACACAAGTGAGTGTGTGTTGGCTAGATTATCACTCAAGTGAATTAGGTTCCAAGATCAGTTAACTTGAACTCATAAACACGGTCTTGAGTATTGGCTAAACCATCACAAGCTCACCATAAACAAGGGAGCTGTAATGCAAAATAGACTTGGTTTATTCATTCATCAAATGAGCTTTAAGTAGCTCTATAGCCTTGGACCACTGCATGTGGGATAATGCCTCTCTTCTCTCCTTGACTCATATTCTAGGACAAAGCTAGAACTTTACACTATTAACCCAAAGGCATAATCACATTGATACACGCCAAACATGATTTACAAGGTTGTCTTTTGAATGTCTTCTTGTACGATGTGTATATGATGATAGCCAATTTTAAGTTCTATTCTTCTACAATAGCTAGATCCATGGAGCTTATCAATTCTTTGTTGTCTATCCTTGGTATCAATGTTGAGATGCCAAGCTCAACATGTACTACTCATGAATGGCTATCACCCGACAATCATCATCACTGGTGTACATTGGTGGATACACATATCTACTAGACTACATTGACTTGGTCTACCTATTAGAGTGATGACAGACTTATTGTCATAAAATCTAATATCTAACCAACTCAAATGATTTTATTGATCATTTAATATGGGAGAATAAACGGCAACAAGGTTTAGAATATAGACATGTGCTTATGGATCTGTCTCAACACGGGGCCAAGGTTAAAAGGGGTCCAAATGAGAGATGGTATGTTAAAGAGAAATGATACAAAATGGAACTTAAAGATCATAGGGTTAGCTTCATTAAAGACCTCCAAAAGTTAGTGTTCAAAAGTCCTTTGACCTTAGGCAAGCTAGGGATGACCTTGAGGTGGGAATCCTGCCCAAGCATGAGGTGCTTATTGGCTTGCTAAGTGTTAGTGAAAACCTTACCCAAAATCTTGAGGTATTTCTCACATGCTTAAATGACTAAGGTTCTTGAAATATTCAATTCAAAGACAACTCTCAAGAGGTATCAATGTTTCCATGCTTGATTGACTAAGTCATTGAAGTATTCAATTCAACCAAATGAATTAATAAGCATAAAAGACACATGTTCAAATGATCCTCCACATGTGACCCTCATGATGTGCTTGAATGCTATTGGATAGGTTTGAAAGGGCTCCAATGAGAGTTTAGATACATAAAAATTAATAATTAAGTTCATTCTCTCAAAGAGGAAAAAGAGGACACATGTCCAAATGAAATTATAAAATAATAAGAGAGAGAGCGAGAGAGAGAGAGAGAGAGAGAGAGAGAGAGAGAGAGAGAGAGAGAGAGAGAGAGAGGTGTGGACCAACCATGAGATAGGGATATATTCTCACACACACACACACATTCTCTCACTGTGTGGAGTGCAAAGTGCAAGAGCTCCATCTCCTTCTCCAAGCTTGTTGAGAAGTGGAGAGCCTACACCAACACTCTTGGCTATGGAATGCAAATCCAACCAAGAGCCATGCTTCAATGCTTAAGCTTGTCATCTTCTTCATAGTCATTACTATTCTACTATGCTATGCTAAGCAAGAAGAGTGATGATAAGTGAGGAACCATTTCTTTCTCCTATGGATGATTCTTCTCCCTCTTCCCTACCCTCATTCCCCGCTAGCTCTCTCCACCTTCGAAGGTGTTTGAGGCCTTGGGATAGTTAATGCTTTTTGTAAAGTTTATGTTAAGCTCGTGATGCAGGAAGCTTTCCATCTTCATAGCATCTCCAAGGTCACAAGGAACACAAAGATTGTATTGTAACAAGTCTCTCTTGATGGGAGAATCTATAATACAAATGCCAAGGGGGGCCGACTCCAAGTAAATCTGGTCCTCAACTATTGTCATGTTCTCTAATACTCTCTCTCTCTCTCTCTTGAAAAAGTATTGTTCATGCCAAGTTAATTAAGTACTATGTTCATGTTGCTACCATCAATTAAGTTCACCCTCTATGTTCTCAAAATAATCTCACAAAAATGCTCACTCTAATTCTCTTAATTCCACTATTCTCAAAGTTCATAGGCCATTTCCATTACATGGGTATCAAAGCATTTGGTTTCTCTTTTCTTGCTTAAGAAGAGAGGTCCTTAAGTAGCCTATTAATGGTTGATTTTGTTAGTTATATTAGGGTAAGTGGGACTAGGATCTATTATCAGTTTTGTTCAGCCCACTATGTGGGATATGGTGCACACCTTGAGAGATTTGGTCTTAATAATGGGGTGTTTTTAGACTTGTCTACGGCTTTACCATTATTGAGCCATAAGAAGTCCAAAAGGAGCTATCCCTTGGCTATTTTGCTATGTTAGACCCACCCTACTACTCTCTATAGCCAATTCGAGCCGTGGGTGTAGATACTTAAATGCTTATTTTCGAAGGCTAAGAGGAGTAGCAACTAAGGTTTTGAGTTGCCAAGAATACAAAGTAAACATATAAGTATAATTAGCATGGCTGACAATAACCAAGAGAGTAGAATGAACATTGATAACTTTGATTTTGCACATGGCGATGCGAATGATGATGCCCCCATGTTTATCAAATATCTTATTACTAGGTTGCATCGAGATATGGGCAACCCTACTTTGCAAGCCGAAGTTACTCAACAACTTCGTGCTTATGGGATTTGCCTTCCTCTCCAAGCCTAGAGAGAGCTTAGGAGGCCTCTTGATGAGACCCCAAAAGAATATTCTCTCCCATACAAGAGGAGGAATCCAACGAACAAGAAAGTGATGAATCCCTAAGTTCCTCTGAAGATGTGGCTCCACAAAGATGGCGGTCTAGACAATCGCCAACTCCTCCCATGAGGAAACGGTCAACACACAATCCTTCTCCTCGTCACTCCAAAAGGGAAGAGAGAAAACAAAGGAATAAAATGTCAAGAAAGAGGTCGCCCTCTTCTCCTTCTTCTTCACCTTCCTCCTCTCTTGACAAAAGCTATGGCTATTCTCCTAGATAATACAAGAGGGGAGGACATTGCAAATCATACCCTGCATGGCGAAGATCACAAAAGCTCAAGAAGGAGAAGAGGTCGCCCTCTTCTCCTTCTTCTTCACCTTCCTCCTCTCTCGACAAAAGCTATGGCTATTCTCCTAGATAATACAAGAGGGGAGGACATTGAAAATCATACCCTGCATGGCGAAGATCACAAAAGCTCAAGGAGTTCAAAGAGGGAGGAAAGAGTATCTCTTTTTTCACCTATGATGGCACCTTTGGTGCCACCGACAAAGTATTGGCCTTCATCCAACAATGTGATGCAGCCTTTGGAGATGAGGGCTTCACGGAGTCCTCCAAGCTACAACATGTAGCTATGCACTTCCAAAAATCGGCTCGTCAATGGTGGGCTAGCCTTCACAGCAATGGTGAAGCCCCAAAGACATGGAAAACTCTATGAGTTTCCATCATGAAGCAATTCCTTGCAAGCGATGCAAAAGACAAAGTACTTACCGAATGATGCAGATTGAAGCTTCTCTCACATGACTCTATTCACAAATATGTAGACAAGTTTTGGGATTTACATCTCAAGGCCACTGTCTTCAAAAAGATAGACTTCACTGAGCAAAAGCAACAATTTTGTGCCTTGGAGAAGTATTGCTTCAAGAAGGGCATACCATAGCATATGAGAGCCGAAGGCTCAATACAGATGAGAGCCGAAGGCTCAATACAGATGAACAAGTCTTGGGCATTTATGAGAAAGAGCTTTTAGTTGTTCTACATGCCCTAGACACATGGAAGCACTATTTATTGGAGACTCCATTCATTTTACGAATAGACCACCAAAGTGTCAAGTACTTCATGACGCAAACCAAGCTTTCCGACAAACAATAGAGGTGGACAAATTTACTTTCGAAATTTTATTTTCATATTGCTCACATTGCTGGTAAGCACAATCAACTAGCCAATGCACTTTCACGACAACCAAAAGTCAATGTGATGTCTATAGCAACTCACAATGATATTTCTTCCATGATAGATGAGTATGCTATTGACCCTAACTTCAAAGATGTAATGTCAGCCCTTGCTTTGGGGAAGAAAGAGGAACCATTCACCTTGCATGATGGTTATCTTCTCCATGGAAATAGGTTATGTGTTACCCACTCCCTTTGTGAGAAAGTCATGTATGAATCCCATGCTCCTCCCTATGCAGGGCATAGAGGCATTCAACCTAGTCTTTGAGGAGTAGAGACATACTTCTATCGGCCCTACCATGAAAGTGGACATACAAGAGTATGTTTCAAAATGTGTAGTATGCCAAAAGACTAAGTATGATAGAGGAAAGAAACCTGGATTATTCCAGCCATTGCCAATCCCTAATTCACCATGGGAGAGTATATCCATGGATTTTATCTTTGGATTACTTAAGTCTATCCATGGGAATATGGACAATAGTCGACACCTTCCCTAGGGTGTCTGCTCTGCCCATGAGACGGGTTTAGTAGGCAAGAACACTTTATTCCTGTCAAAAAGACTATTAAGGCACACCAAATGGCAACCATCTTCATATCTCAGATTTTTAAACACCATGGATTACCAACATCCATCGTGTCAGATAGAGATCCTAGAATGACCAGTAATTTTTGGAAAGGTCTCTTTGAAAATCTAGGTACAAGATTGAATTTCTCTTCGGCCTACCACCCACAAACGGATGGACAAAGTGAGATATCCAATCTTACCATACTCGATATACTAAAGACTTATGTTACAGAAGTAGATCAACGGTCGCAATGGGAGAAGTACTTACCCTTGTAGAGTATGCATACAATAATACTGTCTATACTACTACAAGAAAGCACCTTTTGAGATTATAGAGGGAAGACCTAAAAGTCCCTTGCTACTTAAAGTACATGGGAAGATCTTCGCTGCTTTTGAGTATAGCCGTGACCTACAAGAATCTTTTCAAAAGGTTAAGGAGGCTATATCCATCTCGCAACAAAGGCAAAAAGCTGCTGCTGACAAGCACAAAAGGGCCTTAATGTTCAAAAAAAATTATTGGGTCCTACTTAAGTTTCCCAAGTCTTGATTGAGGCAAATGACGGCAAAAATCCTACGGGCCATCAAAAGTATTATGCTAAATTAGCAAAAAGATACTATGGTCCTTTTCAAATCTTGAAGCCAATCAATGACATGGCTTATCAACTCAAGTTGCCCAACCATTGGCTCATACAAAATGCTTTTCATGCAAGCCTACTTAAGCCCTACAAAGGAGAGCCACCGATAGAACCAATTATTGAAGACCCTCCAGAAAACAAAAACCAAGAAGAGGTGCTACAACCCGAAGCTATCCTTTGGCATGAAGACAAGGTACTATGGCATGGTAAGATTATCCGATGGTATCTTATTAAGTTCAAGAATTATTCATTTGAAGATGCTAGATGGATGCAAGGAATACAACTTAAGGATAGTATGAACCTTGTCAATGCTTACAATGTTGCACTAGAGTAAGCAAATATAAATGCTTTCTAAATGAACAATGTTTTGTGTCTTATAAGACTAAACCTCTTTTGTGCACAAATTTATAGTATGCATGCTTAGAATCATGTTTGTGATGACGACGTCACTCAAACACCAAGTAGAATTTGTCACTCTACTTTGGGAGTATGATATGGACTAAAGTGCAGACATACTTGTGGGAGCTATTGTTACCATATACATGTGGTAGTGATGTGTGTGAACACACTAGGACCGTCGGGGCATTTTTTCCCTCTTTAGGAGTTTTTTTCCCTCGTGCATTGTATATACGCCCATCACTCTAGGGCTATCGATCTTTCCATTGCACACTAAGTAATACACTCTCTATTGTGTGCCTTGAGCTTCCTTCGTCTTCTCCAAGCCGAGTGTGTTTCTCTGCAACCCTAATTCCAACAATTGGTATCAGAGCAGGTCACGTCCTCCCGGGCTTAGTCGCCAGCTGCTCCAGCACACGCCTGCTCACCTTCTCTGACTTCAGTGAGCTTTGGCGAGCGTTCACAAGTCGACAAAAATTTTGGGAGAACTCGTAGAGCTCGGTCTGCTCAGAGTTTTGATTTGGGTTCATTTTGGCCTCCGTTTCCACTACAGGCAGTACTGCACAGGCTATTTCATCATTTTGTGCAAAATTTTTGTCAGTGCCGTTTTCTGCATAACAGGTGCCTTATAGTCTTCTACGGTTTGTGCTATATAGCACAGGTTGTTCCCGCTTCGTTTCTCCTATTTTCGGGCAGTTTTCACATCAGGTGCATCATTTACCATGGCTGACAACAACAACACAGATGTGTTCAAGATGTTTGCTACTGAGGGCAGGTTGGATGGGGACAACTACCCTATGTGGGCTTATATGATGCAACATGTTCTTGTGTCAAAGGGTGTCTGGAATATTGTGCAGGGATTGATGTACGTCCTGGTTCTGAGGATGTAGGCGATGTTGAGGATGTTGCAGGTCTTGCTGTAAGGATTGCAGCTGTTAGAGTTGTTTTGCCTACGGCAGAACAAGCTCGTTGGGATGTTAAGGATGCGTAGGCTCATGCATTGATTGCGTTGTCTATGAAGCGCACCATTGTTCCTCACATCCGTTCAACAAAATCTGCAAAACAGGCTTGGGATATTCTAGCAGGTCTTTTTGCAAGCCGCAATGAGGCTAAAATTGCTTTGCTGCGTAAAGAGCTGGAGTCGAAGATTATGCATGAGGAAGATGATATGGACACTTTCCTTGCTAGTGTCAAGGATATCAATGAGCAGCTTATTTCTGCAGGTGAAGTCATTTCAGACAGTTCCCTTGTGCAGACTGTTCTTGATGCCTTCCCAGATTCCTACCAGACTTTTGCTAGTACTTGGAGACTTATGACCTAAGGAAATCCTGAAGTTGTCAAGTTTGATGCATTATGCACATTGCTGTTGCAAGAGTCACTTTCTAGAAAAAACAGGACTAGGCAGCGTGCAGTTGAACAGGCTTTTATTGCTTCTCAAAGAAAGGGTGGTAACAATAATGCAGCCACTTCTTATGGTTCTGCTGCGAGTGGCAAAAATTCTGTTCCTAATGCTTCTGCTGGCAGCACTTCGTCTGGCAATTCTGGTGATAAGGGCAAAAAGAAGTTGCGTTGCCATTATTGTAAAGCCAATGATCACTTGATCAAGTCGTGTCCTAAGTTGAAGGCCAATGAGGCTAAGAAGAAAGAGGGTGGTTCCACTGCAAATGCTGGTTCCACTACAAATGCAGCCATTGTTGAGTCTTCTGTGAAAGGAGACTGTAATGCTGATGTTGATGCAGAATGGGCTTTTAGCATAGAGTGCACTTACAAGCCTGCTGTCCATGATGCATGCTTGTAAGTTGCTGCAGATTCACATGTGTTACATCGTGAATTGTTCACCTCTCTCGAGTCTATCCCTCATGGGAATTCTGTCACTTGTGCCAACAATGATTCTTATCCAGTTTAGGGAGTTGGAAAGATTGTGCTCACTGCTGCTAATGGCAGTTCCTTCACACTTGTTGATGCACTTTATGTACCTGGGATCAAGAAGAATCTCTTTTATGTATCCGCGCTTGCTAGACTTGGACTTGTAGTCAAATTTGTGGATGATAGATGTACAGTTCATGATCTCAGTTTTGGTGATGAAATTGTTGCATCTGGCCTTTTGTGTCGTGGGATGTATAAGCTCACTTTGTATGACAAGTGTGGACAAAATTTTGCAAATGCTGTTGGAGATTCAAGGGCTATTTCAGATGCAAAACTTTGGCATACGTTTTGGTCATCTGAATTTTGCCAGTTTGCTGCGTTTGTAGAAATCTGATATGGTTGCTTCTTTGCCGCCTCTTGAAGCACCTGTCAAACATGTTTGTGAAGGCTGTATTTTGGGTAAGATGCAGCGTTCTAAATTTCCAAAGGATGGTTCAGTTCGGGCCACATGCAGGTTGCACCTTGTGCATAGTGATGTTTGTGGGCCCATGCAAACTCCGTCCTTGGGCAATTACCTGTACTTCATGACTTTCATTGATGATTACTCGAGGCATGCATGGGTATTTCCACTTAAAGCGAAGTCCGAAGTTTTTATGTGCTTCAAAAAATTTCTCGCTATGGCTGAAAATGTCTCAAAATGTACTATGGGCACCCTCCGTTCCGATCGAGGGGCGGAGTATATGTTTCATGAATTTAATGAATTTCTGGCTAGTCGTGGGATAAAACACCAATGTACAGTGCCTTATACAACTTAGCAAAATGGTGTTGCTGAGAGGAAAAACAGGTCACTGACAGAAATGGCACGATGTATGGTCAAAAGTCAAGCTTTGCCGCATTCTTTTTGGCTTGAGGCCATTATGTGTGCCACTTATGTACTTAACAGGTGTCCTACGAAAGCTTTGTAGTCTATTACTCCATATGAAGCATGGCATGATAGAAAGCCTTCTATTGAGCACATGTGTGTTTTTGCCTGTTTGACATATGCTTTGGTGCCACAAGTGCAGCGCAGAAAATTGGATGATAAGGCTGTCAAATGTATTTTTGTTGGTTATAGTGCTGAAAGCAAAGGTTACAGGTTGTATCATCCGCAAACAAAACGTATTCTGGTTTCTCGGGATGTAGTGTTTGTGGAAGATTCTGTTCAGCCCTTCCTGTCATGTACTAGAGACAATAATGTAAGCTCACAGGACATTTATAACACTTTGTTGCCCCTTTTCAGTGGTGGAAATACGAATGTAAGTTCCAATGAGGCAAATCTAGAGCCTATGGGAGTTTCTGAAAATGTTTTAGATCAGCCTATTACTGATGCATATGTACATGATGTACTTGATGAGGAAAGGGCTGAAAATGAGCAGGCTAGAGGTATGCCAAAGTGGCTGGTGCACACTTTGCGTGACAGTAAATTGGATGCACCTTTGTCTAGTCGTACTCGTTCAGGCAATTGCCATGCATCTTATGCATTAGATTGTTATGCTTTGGCTGTGTCTAGCTTACATCATGTTGAGGAGCCTCTGTCTTTTGATGAAGCACAAAATTCAGAAAATTTGATGGCTGCCGTGCAATCAGAATATGATGCACTTATAGAAAATGACACATGGAGTTTATGTGATTTTCCTCCTGGCAAAAAGGCCATTGGTACGAAGTGGGTTTACAAGTTGAACCGCAAACCGGATGGTGAGATCGATCGCCATAAGGCTCGACTTGTTGCAAAGGGTTATGCACAGCAAAAAGGCATAGATGATGAAGAGACTTTTGCTCCCACTTGTCGTATGACTACTGTGCGTTTTCTATGTGCATTGGCAGCTCATTTTGGTTGGGATGTACATCAATCAGACATTGTTACTACTTTCTTGAATGGTGACATATTTGAGGAGGTTTATGTAACGCAGCCTCGCGGTTTTGTCATAAAAGGACAAGAGGACAAAGTGTGCAAATGTAACAAGGCTTTGTATGGGTTGAAGCAATCTCCTCGTGCTTGGTATGAGAAAGCTGACACTCATTTGGTCAAACAAGGCTTTCGTAACAGTCCAACAGAAAGCACATTGTATGTAAAGCGTGAGGGTGATGTACTTCTCATTGTGGTTCTTTATGTTGATGATTTGCTGATCACTGGAACTAATGAGAGACATATTGCTGAATTTAAGGCTGATTTGAATGCTAGTTTCAAAATGAAAGATTTGGGGCTATTGCATCATTATTTGGGTATACAGTTTAAGAAGTGTGATGGTGGTATTGCCTTGTGTCAGAAAAGTTACATAGAGACATTGCTATGTAAGTTTGGACTTGAGGATTGCAAACCTATTGCCACTCCCATGGAAACAGGTTTGAAGTTGAGTCTACATGATGCTGGTGATCTTGCTGATGTCACTCTTTACCAAACTGCAGTTGGCTGCCTCATTTATGTATGCAACACGAGGCCGGATATTCAGTTTGCAGTCTCACAGGTCAGCACATTTATGCATAGCCCAGGGTCTAAGCATTGGTAGGCTGTCAAGAGGATTTTTCGCTACCTTAGTGGCACTTTATATCTTGGCTTGTTTTATCCCAAGGGGGATCGTTGCCGCCAGACTTACATGCTTTTTCGGACTCAGATTGGGCTGGTTGTTTTGACACGCGAGTGTCACAAGTGGTTTTTGTTTCATGCTTGGTAGTTCATGTATATCATGGTTGAGCAAGAAGCAACCTACTGTGTCCACTTCGAGTTGTGAGGCTGAGTACAGGGCAGTCTTCACAGCTACGGTTGAGTGTGTATGGCTCAGACGCCTTATGGCTGATTTGGGTGTTGGACAGGACACTGCCAACACTATCTACACTGACAGTCAGAGTGCATTGGCAGTTGCGAGGAACCCAGTTTTTCATGCTCGCACAAAGCACATTGAGGTGCATTACCACTATGTCAGGGAGAGGCTCTCAGCAGGAGAGATCAGCTTGGCTTATGTGCCAACACAGGACAACCTTGCAGATCTTTTCACAAAGGCATTGTCTCGTGAGAAGCTTGAAGCTTTCCGCAAAGCTTTGGGCTTACTCCCCTATGTGGACTAATCCTGTCCTCATGGCATGGCACTTGCCTTTACTCATGTGCCAGCTCTCGTTCACCGCATCACTCCAGGGGGGATTTGTTACCATATACATGTGGTAGTGATGTGTGTGAACACACTAGGATCGTCGAGGCATTTTTTCCCTTTTTAGGAGGTTTTTTCCCCCGTGCGTTGTATATACGCCCATCACTCTAGGGCTATCGATCTTTCCATTGCACACTAAGTAATACACTCTCTATTGTGTGCCTTGAGCTACCTTTGTCTTCTCCAAGCTGAGTGTGTTTCTCTGCAACCCTAATTCCAACAGCTATGTCTAAACTGATCATTTAATGTGTGAGAATAAACGGGAACAAGGGTTAGAATATAGAAATGTGCTTATGGATCTGTCTCAATACGGGGCCAAGGTTAAAAGGGGTCCAAATAAGAGATGGTAAGTTGAAGAGCAATGCTACCGAATGGAGCTTAACGTAGGGTTAGCTTCATTAAAGACCTCCAAAAGTTAGTGTTCAAAAGTCCTTTGACCTTAGGAAAGCTAGAACTGACCTTGAGGTGGGAATCATACACAACCATGAGGTGCTTGTTGGCTTGCTAAGTGTTAGTGGGAGCCTTACCCAAAAGCTTGAGGTGTTTCTCACATGTTTAAATGACTAGGTTCTTGAAGTATTCGTTTCAAAGACAACTCTCAAGAGGCATCAATGTTTCCATGCTTGATTGACTAAGTCATTGAAGTATTCAATTCAACCGAATGACTTAATAAGCATAAACGACACATGTTCAAATGATCCTCCACATGTGGCCCTCATGATGTGCTTGAATGCTATTGCATAGGTTTTAAAGGGCTCCAATGAGAATTTAGATACATAAAAATAAATAATTAAGTTCTTTCTTTCAAAGAGGAAAAAGAGGACACATGTCCAAATGAAATAATAAAATAATACGAGAGAGAGAGAGAGAGAGAGAGAGAGGGAGAGGTGGACCAAGCATGAGACGGGGGTATATTCTCTCTCTCTCTCTCTCACACACACACACACACACACACACACACACACACGCACGCACGCACGCACGCACGCACGCACACACACCCACACACACACACACACACACACACACACACACACACACACACACACACACACACATACACGCACGCGCGCGCGCACACACACACACACATACACACACATTCTCTCATTGTGTGGAGTGCAAAGTGCAAGAGCTCCATCTCCTCCTCCAAGCTTGTTGAGAAGTGGAGAGCCTACACCAACACTCTTGGCTATGGAATGCAAATTCAACCAAGAGCCATGCTTCAATGCTTAAGCTTGCCATCTTCTTCATCTTCATTACCATGCTATTATGCTATGCTAAGCAAGAAGAGTGATGATAAGTGAGGAACTATTTCTTTCTCCTATGGATGATTCTTCTTCCTCTTCCCTACCCTCATTCCCCACTAGCTCTCTCCACGTTAGAAGGTGTTTGAGGCCTTGGGATAGTTAATGATTTTTGTAAAGTTTATGTTAAGCTCATGATGCATGAAGCTTTCCATCTTCATAGCATCACCAAGGTCACAAGGAACACAAAGATTGTATTGTAACAAGTATCTCTTGATGGGAGAATCTATTATACAAATGCCAGGGGGGACTGGCTCCAAGTAAATCTGGTCCTCAACTATTGTCATGTTCTCTAATACTCTCTGTCTCTTGCAAAAGTATTGTTCATGCCAAGTTAATTAAGTACTATGTTCATGTTGCTACCATCAATTAAGTTCACCCTCTATGTTCTCAAAGTAATCTCACAAAAATGCTCACTCTAATCCTCTTAATTTCGCTATTCTCAAAGTTCATAGTCTATTTCCATTACACTTATCCATCCAGCTCACTCACTAGCGATTCACACTAGACCGTTAGTTACCCCTTATGTTATATTTTTCCTTTTATGATTTGTAAACCTCTTATCTATGTTTCATTATACATTATACAAGGTACATATAATATGCTTTAATCGAATGTATTATACAACCCTCCCAATAAATGGATGTATTATACGGTGTCATATCATCCAAATCACCGTTTCACATAATTTCTTAGTAAATCGATTGATATATATTTCAATCGAAAAAATATCTTCTTTATATAGTCATCCTCAGTGAGCCTTTTACCATTGTGGGCTGTTACCATATACATGTGGTAGTGATGTGTGAACACACTAGGACCGCCGGGGCATTTTTTCCCTCTTTAGGAGGTTTTTTCCCCCGTGCATTGTATATACGCTCATCACTCTAGGGCTATCTATCTTTCCATTGCACACTAAGTGACACACTCTCTTGAGCTTCCTTCGTCTTCTCCAAGCTGGGTGTGTTTCTCTAAAACCCTAATTCCAACAATTGGGATCAGAGCAGGTCATGTCCTTCCGGGCTTAGTCGCCAGCTGC
This sequence comes from Adiantum capillus-veneris, assembly GCF_014529385.1. Lineage (NCBI taxonomy): Eukaryota > Viridiplantae > Streptophyta > Polypodiopsida > Polypodiales > Pteridaceae > Adiantum > Adiantum capillus-veneris. Next base: position 56,051,843 of record NC_140954.1, read on the forward strand.
TCCAGCACACGCCTGCTCACTTTCTCCGATTTCAGTGAGCTTTGGCAAGCGTTCGCAGGTCGAAAAATATTTTGGATGAGCTCCTAGAGCTCGATCTGCTCAGAATTTTGATTTGGTCTTATTTCGGCCTCTGTTTCCACTACAGGTAGTACTGCACAGGCTATTTTGTCATTATGTGCAAAATTTTTGTCAGTGCTGTTTTCTGCATAATAGGTGCCTTATAGTCTTCTACGGTTTGTGCTATATAGAACAGGTTTTTCCCGCTCCGTTTCTCCTATTTTTGGGCAGTTTTCACATCAGGTGCAGCATTTACCATGGCTGACAACAACAACACAGATGTGTTCAAGATGTTTGCTGCTAAGGACAGGTTGGATGGGGACAACTACCCTATGTGGGCTTATATGATGCAACATGTTCTTGTGTCAAAGGGTGTCTGAAACATTGTGCAGGGCATTGATGTACGTCCAGGTTCTGAGGATGTAAGCGATGTTGAGGATGTTGCAGGTCTTGCTGCAAGGATTGCAGTTGTTAGAGTTGTTTTGCCTACGCCAGAACAAGCTCGTTGGGATGTTAAGGATGCGCAAGCTCATGCATTGATTACGTTGTCTGTGAAGCACACCATTGTTCCTCACATCCGTTCAGCAAAATCTGCAAAACAGGCTTGGGATATTCTCGCAGGTCTTTGTGCAAGTCGCAATGAGGCTAAAATTGCTTTGTTGCATAAAGAGTTGGAGTCGAAGATTATGCATGAGGAAGATGATATGGACACTTTCCTTGCTAGTGTTAAGGATATCAATGAGCAACTTATTTTTGCAGGTGAAGTTATTTCACACAGTTCCCTTGTGCAGACTGTTCTTGATGCCGTATCAGATTCTTACCAGACTTTTGCTAGTACTTGGAGACTTATGACCCAAGGAAATCCAAAAGTTGTCAAGTTTGATGCATTATGCACATTGCTATTGCAAGAGTCACTTTCCAAAAAAAACAAGACTAGATAGCGTGCAGTTGAACAGGATTTTATTGCTTCTCAAAGAAAGGGTGGTAACAACAATGCAGTCACTTCTTATGGTTTTGCTGCGAGTGACAAAAATTCTGTTCCTAATGCTTCTGCTGGCAGCACTTCGTTTGGAAATTCTAATGATGAGGGCAAAAAGAAGATGCGTTGCCATTATTGTAAAGCCAATGATCACTTGATCAAGTCGTGTCCTAAGTTGAAGCCAAGAGGCTAAGAAGAAAGAGGGTGGTTCCATGGCAAATGATGGTTCCACTACAAATGCAGCAATTGTTGAGTCTTCTATGAAAGGAGACTGTGTTGCTGATGTTGATGCAGAATGGGCTTTTAGTGCAGAGTGCACTTACAATCTTGTTGTCCATGATGCATGCTTGTCAGTTGCTGCAGATTCACATGTGTGGTATTTCGATAGTGGTGCTACAAAGCACATTACCTTACATCGTGAATTGTTCACCTCTCTCGAGTCTATCCCTCATGGGAATTCTGTCACTTGTGCCAACAATGCTTCTTATCCAGTTTAGGGAGTTGGAAAGATTGTGGTTACTGCTGCTAATGGAAGTTCCTTGACACTTGTTGATGCACTTTATGTACCTGGGATCAAGAGGAATCTCTTTTATGTATCCGCACTTGCTAGACTTGGACTTGTAGTCAAATTTGTGGATGACAGATGTACAGTTCATGATCTCAGTTTTGGTGATGAAATTGTTGCATCTGGCCTTTTGTGCCGTGGGCTGTATAAGCTCACTTTGTATGACAAGTGTGGACAAAATTTTGCAAATGCTGTTGGAGATTCAAGGGCTATTTCAGATGCAAAACTTTGGCATGCACGTTTTGGTCATCTAAATTTTGTCAGTTTGCTGCGTTTGCAGAAATCTGATATGGTTGCTTCTTTGCCGCCTCTTGAAGCACCTGTCAAACATGTTTGTGAAGGCTGTATTTTGGGTAAGATGCAACGTTCTAAATTTCCAAAGGATGGTTCAGTTCGGGCCACATGCAGGTTGCACCTTGTGCATAGTGATGTTTGTGGGCCCATGCAAACTCCGTCCTTGGGCAATTACCTGTACTTCATGACTTTCATTGATGATTACTCGAGGCATGCATGGGTATTTCCGCTTAAAGCGAAGTCCGAAGTTTTTATGTGCTTCAAAAAATTTCTCGCTATGGCTGAAAATGTCTCAAAATGTACTATGGGCACCCTCCGTTCCGATCGAGGGGCAGAGTATATGTTTCATGAATTTAATGAATTTCTGGCTAGTCGTGGGATAAAACACCAATGTACAGTGCCTTATACACCTCAACAAAATGGTGTTGCTGAGAGGAAAAACAGGTCACTGACAGAAATGGCACGATGTATGGTCAAAAGTCAAGCTTTGCCGCATTCTTTTTGGCTTGAGGCCATTATGTGTGCCACTTATGTACTTAACAGGTGTCCTACGAAAGCTTTGTAGTCTATTACTCCATATGAAGCATGGCATGATAGAAAGCCTTCTATTGAGCCCATGCGTGTTTTTGGCTGTTTGGCATATGCTTTGGTGCCACAAGTGCAGCGCAGAAAATTGGATGATAAGGCTGTCAAATGTATTTTTGTTGGTTATAGTGCTGAAAGCAAAGGTTACAGGTTGTATCATCCGCAAAAAAAACGTATTCTGGTTTCTCGGGATGTAGTGTTTGTGGAAGATTCTGTTCAGCCCTTCCTGTCATGTACTAGAGACAATAATGTAAGCTCACATGACATTTATAACACTTTGTTGCCCCTTTTCACTGGTGGAAATACGAATGTAAGTTCCAATGAGGCAAATCTAGAGCCTATGGGAGTTTCTGAAAATGTTTTAGATCAGCCTATTACTGATGCATATGTACATGATGTACTTGATGAGGAAAGGGCTGAAAATGAGCAGGCTAGAGGTATGCCAAAATGGCTGGTGCACACTTTGCGTGATAGTAAATTGGATGCACCTTTGTATAGTCGTACTTGTTTAGGCTCTCGCCATGCATCTTATGCATCAGATTTTTATGCTTTGGCTGTGTCTAGCTTACATGATGTTGAGGAGCCTCTTTCTTTTGATGAAGCACATAATTCAAAAAATTGGATGGCTGCCATGCAATCAGGATATGATGCACTTATAGAAAATGACACATGGACTTTATGTGATTTTCCTCCTAGCAAAAAGGTCATTGGTACGAAGTGGGTTTAAAAGTTGAAACGCAAGCCGGATGGTGAGATCGATCGCCATAAGTCTCGACTTGTTGCAAAAGGATATGCACAACAAAAAGGCATAGATTATGAAGAGACTTTTGCTCCCACTTGTCGTATGACTACTGTACGTTTTCTATGTGCATTGGCAGCTCATTTTGGTTGGGATGTACATCAATCAGACATTGTTACTGGTTTCTTGAATGGTGACATATTTGAGGAAGTTTATGTAACGTAGCCTCGCGGTTTTGTCATAAAAGGACAAGAGGACAAAGTGTGCAAATGTAAGAAGGCTTTGTATGGGCTGAAGCAATCTCCTCGTGCTTACGTAGGATAAATAGAAATTACGTATATATAAAATAAACTTTATATGGATAAACTTGTATAATATAAAATAGGCATTTAATTACCTTTTATACATAGAAAAATGATTATACAAACATATAAATGCAACTTATCCTCTTATCTTGAGTCAGTGAATACGAAGAAGAAGAAGTAGTATAAGGCTTGCCTCCATTTTGTGTGTGTGTGTGTGTGTGTGTGTGTGTGTGTGTGTGTGTGTTGCAAGAGCTCAATCTCTCCCCTTCTCTCTCTCTCTCTCTAACATGGTATCAGCGCCTGTTTGTGTCTAAGGAGCTTGGAGTAGCGAGCAAGAGAAGTAGAAGAACACATGTCAGGATTCTAGGGAGCCATCGTCAAACAATCTCAAATTGAGGTGATTCTTTTTGGAGATTGTGATCTTGGATTTGTGTGTAGTCCTTTGGATTGCATTTATATGGCTAGATTTCCATTTTGGAAACATTCTGGCATCAATTTTGGAGTGCGAGTGTGGTTGCATGTAGAAACACTAAGGCTTGAGATTCTGTAGATCTACATTTTGGTGGTACAAAGGGTTTTGTTTTGGCTACAATGTTCATAGATATTGTTTAGTATCGTGAAACAGGTGTATGTACGTATATTGTGGGTACAAGTGACAACTGACTGTTTTTAGCAGGTTACTTACAGACTTGGTGAAGTGTTGAAAACATGTCGTCAAACAATGATGGACTTCACCAAATGGTTAGCGAGAAGCTAGACAAGAACACTTCCATGCTTAGAAGTTCAGAATGATCAATTTCTTTATGGTGGATAAAGGTTGTTGGGAGTACATTGATGGAGAGCATAAGACAACAACAGTCTTAGAGAAAAAGATGCAACTGTTATGCAAGTAAAGGTGTTTAATGATTGTAACTAGGGAGTTTGAAAGTCATGTATTGGATTTTTGTGAGTGTGTAGGATACTGTGATTGGTCATATACAAGATGCTCACACTCCTAAGGAGGCTTGGAAGACTTTACTATCATTGGATTTGACCAACACAATAGGAAGGAAGCTGCTATTGAAGATTGAGCTAAATACAACACGAAAGAAAAACCTATCTATCAATGATTATTCAATGAAGGTAAAGAATATATGTGAGTCCCTTGCATCAATTACTATTACATATGATAATGATGATAAGGTGAAAGTATGTCTGTGAAGCTTGGATCCAGAATACAAATAGTTTAAGATTGTTATCCATCTTTGAAAAAACATTTCTGTTTACCATTACTAATTGTGGAAGAGAAGGAACTTGAGGAAGACTCCTTTATATAGGACATAAATAATTCTCAAGAGGACATGTACAAGTCATGGAGGTGGTCGAGGAAGAGGAAACCACCAAGCACAACAACAAAATATGCTTATAGATAAAACATAGGTGCTCGAGAAAATTTTTGAGACAACAGGAGTCCAAAAGGTCATGGTAATGTGCAACGCAACAATAGAGGTCAACATGGGAATGTTATAGGATGGGGTTGTGAAAGACATGGTCACTTTGAATGTGACTATTTAGATAGGATGCAACAAAATAATTATGAAACTACTAGCAAGAATGTAGATGAGTATGAGAGGCTATTTGTGGTGTAGCACATGTTAAATACTATGTTTGCAAATGTGGAAAAATCTAGTGATAATGTCTGGTATGGGGATTTGGATGGTCAAATCGCATGACCAATTATGGTGAGTGGTTTAAAAAATTGCATACTTTGCAGAGTCCTAGCTATGGAGAGACTAGGGATGATTGTACACATCCCATTATGCAAACACAAAATGTACCATTGTCTATAACATATGGCAAAGTAAAGTATGTGGATGATGTACTGCATGTGCCTAATATCACAAAGAATTTCGTTTCTGTTGACAGATGGCTGAGCTGGTTTGCAGGTCAAGTTTGATTTTGATGGTCTCTTTGTTGAAGGGCATAAGAAGAATGGAAATTTGGTTGCATAAGGAAAAAAAGTGGATATAATGTTTACTTGGATTTTAGATGTGCCTTAGGTGAATGTTGCCATGTTTGCACAAGGTATATCAATTATTGTAGATATTGATATATGGCACAAAAACATTGCTCATGTAAACTTGCAAAGTCTAAAGACATTGCAAACTAAAGAGATGGTTACAATATTTTCAAGCTTTAAAGTTGCTGAAATGCAAAAAATTTGTGAGTCTTGTAAGGTTGGAAAGCATTCAAAAGCATCATTTTCTCATGACAAAAGTATGCAGGTCGAAATTGCATTGGATTTCATTAGTACATATGTATGAAATCTGGCAAAGACTTTGTCTATGGGTGGATGCAAGTACTATGTGAGCTTCATTAATGACCATACAAGGAAGGTATGAGTCTACTCCATGAAGCAAGAAATTCAGGTGCTTGTGCACTTTCAAAATTTCAAGGTTTTGGTCTGAAAAAGACTGGGAAATATGTAAAGTCCCTAGTGGAGGGGGAGAATACTTCTTGAACGAGTTCAATGGTTTTAAAAAAACCATGGAATTGAGAGGCAGTTTTCATGTATGTATATTCTGTAGTAAAATGGTGTTGTTGAGTGGAAGAATAGGCACATAGAAAAAGTTGCTAGAGCATTGCTGAATGAGAAGAACATGCCTCATTCTTATTGGAGTGAGGTTGTTTACTGTAGGTGTTTACTTTATGAATATGACCTCTGCTTTTGTAGTACATAATATGACTCTAGAAGAGAATTTTTGTGGTGAAAACCAAGATGTATCAAATTTTAAATTTATGTATTAGTTAGAAAATCTCAAAGCTGTATACAACCCATTAATCAAAATAGTATTGAAATCTAGCATCAAATTCTTGTCCAAGAGCACAAAGAAAATGATGTCGTCAACGTAAAGAGTGGACACAAGGAAGGGCTCTCCTTGTACCTTGTCTTTTCCCCGAATTGCTGGGTTTTACTCCCTACTTCCTCTTCCGTGCTCGTAAAAATTCCTTCAAATGATCATCAATTAAGACTTAGTATACAAGGGGGATATGGATTCACCACCTTGCTCTTCTTCTTTCTCAACAAACCTCAAAAAGAGCACTTTTATTTGCTCGCTTGATCAAAACTTCTCTTTCTCTCCTTCTTCTACTTGTCAAAAGCTGTCCTCCATTCAAAATATCTTACTCCTTATCGTTTTCTTCCTTCCCCTTGTTGGTTGTGGCTGCCCAATCCTTCTTTTTCTGCTCGCTAAACTCTCCCCTTCTCCTACTCGTTGCTCGTAAAAAAACCTTTCTTTGCTGGTCATTAAACATCCCCCCCCCCAAATTAACTTGCTTCAATGCTTTTAATAGCGATGATTTCCACTAGACAACAACGAATAGAAGTGCCTTGCAATCCCTTTGCTGTCTCATTTCTATGATGCGGCCATCAAAGCACCATGCATGATCTTGCAAGCTTGGAAAGCATATCACCCCCTCCTCCCCACTCATTGCTGACGCTCCCCAAGTTTTTCTTGTTTCTTTTTCTTGTTCACATTGTAATAGCCTTTGTCATTTATTAGCTGTTCATTACATGGCCCTTGAGTGGCCAAAAGGTGGCTCCATTTGATTAAGTATTGTCAAGCACACCACTTGGCCTACATATCAACCACAAACTCACCAAGCACAACGGCTTTCTTCGATGGTCCATGATTAAAAAATATTCAAAGCCTTCTTGCCATTGCCATATTGGCCTTATTCTTGCAATCCATGTACTCCAAGAAACTAGATTCCAAACAAAAAGCCCCTCAAGCATTTGTTGTGCTCTCTAAGCTGCACCACATTTGGTATACTTTTGAACGAGGAATTGACAAGCACTCCTTTTGTCATACATATGATGAAAGAATTATCAAGCTTAATACTTGGCTTGCATATCAACCAAGGCATAGCTTAACATAACATCTCTTTTGCTCTTTTTCCTAAGTGCTTAAACACGGTTGTGATTTGCCAAATGCACCACATTTAGAATACATAACAATCAAGGTGAAGGAGTACGAGCGGAAGTGCGACGCAAGAGAGAGTGCGAGAAGAAGAGCACGACGATATGGTGAACTTGCTTTACTGTAATGTGTAGAGCATAGTGAGTTCTTATTAGGTTTTAACAAAAGAATATGTGTACATACTTGGCGGCCCGCCCACTTACCTGGGCGACCACATTGGGCTTTATACCCCAACAACCTCCCACTTAAAGTCCAATGTGGTACTTTAAGTGTGAGAGAAGCTACTATACAAGCTAATATACAAGAGATGTAGAGAAGTGATGTACTACCCTACACCTAACTGCTTGCAAAAATGCACAAATCTCTATGAGGGAAGTCCTTTTGTAAGTAGATCAGCAGGATTTTATGTGGTGTGAACTTTGACAAGCTGAAGTTGCTCATCCTCGAGCATTTCCCTGATGAAATGATACTTCACATCCACATGCTTTGTCTTTGAGTGATAAACTGGATTGCGAGCCAATTGTATAGCACTTTGACTATCACAATATAACACAGGCATCTCTTCTTTGATTCCCAAATCTGTTACTAGTCGATTAAGCCAAATTGATTCTTTGCATGCCTCTGATGCTGCAACATATTCAGCCTCTGTAGTAGACTGAGTAACACAATCTTGTAATCTAGAACGCCATGATACTGCTCCACCAGCCAATGTAAAGACATACCCTGACGTAGACCTTCGGTTGTCTAAGTCACATGCATAATCTGAGTCTGTAAAACCCTTTACACTTAGCTCATGAATCCCATTGCATATACGCATACTCTTTGTAGCTTTCAGGTATCTCAATATTCCTTTCACTGCCTCCCAATGTTTCTTGGTTTGACATGTATCGACTTACTACTCCCACTGCAAATGCAATGTCTGGGCGAGTAGCAATCATTGCATACATCAAACTACCCACTGCAGACGCATATGGAATCTTATCCATTTCAGCATGTTCTTCCTCAGACACGCAACAATCTTGTTTGCTAAGTTTCACATATGGTGGCAATGGAACACTCAATGCCTTTCCCTTCTCCATATTGAAACGTTTTTTCAAAACCTTGTCAATATACTCTGTTTGAGATAACCAAATCAACTTCTTTGATCTGTCTCTCTCAATGCGCATACCAAGTATATTACTTGCCTCACCCATGTCTTTCATGTCAAACGATTTTGCCATCTTTGACTTCAAAGCTGAAATTTCTTCCAAGTGCTTGCCAGCAATCAACATGTCATCCACATACAAAATAAGGATCAACCAACTGCCATCCTTAGCCTTCTTTGTATATAGACAGTGATCGAACTCACTACGTTTGTAGCCTTGAGAAAGCATAAACTTGTGGAATTTATGGTACCATGCCCTCGGTGATTGTTTTAAGCCATAAAGACTCTTTAACAACTGGCATACCCAATCTTCCTTGCCTTTCTCAACAAACCCTTTTGGCTGGTGCATGTAAATTTCCACATCTAAATCACCATGCAAGAACGCTGTCTTGACATCCATTTGGTGCAACACCAAATCTAATATGGCAACCAATGCAAGAAAGCATCTCAATGTAGTCATCTTGACCATCGGAGAGAAGACTTCATCAAAGTCAATGCCTTGTTCTTGCTTAAAGCCCTTGGCAACAAGCCTTGCTTTGTACTTTGGCTGACTATCATGAGCAATAATCTTATACCTGTAAACCCATTTACAGGGTAGAGCCTTTTTGCCCCATGGTAATTTAACTAGGTTCCATGTCTGGTTTTTATGCAGAGCTGTCATCTCTGACTGCATGGCCAATTGCCAATTCCCGGAGTCCTTCATTTGCACTGCTTCCTTGTAACATGAAGGCTCATTGCAATCAGTCAACATGACATAGTTCATAGATGGAACAAACCTATCAGGAGGTCGCGTGACACGTCCAGATCTACGCACAATAGGTGGCTCAGGCTCAGCCACAACCTGTGGTTCCACTCTATCCTGTCCTTGCTCCTCTTGAGCCCTGACATTTGTTCTTGCACGTGCAGGTCCATCTTCTTGGAAGACAACTCTTCTAATCTCCTCAACCCTCTCTGGTTTAGAATGATATTTGGATTCATTAAAGTGAACATCATTGCTGCGGACAACCTTTCTGGATTCGGGATACCAAAGTCTCTACCCCATCTCACCAAAATTACCATAGCCTAGAAAGATGCACTTTCTACTCTTTGGCTCAAGTTTGTTCCTAAATTCCTTTGGAATGTGAGTATATGCCTCACATCCAAAGACTCTGAGATGCTTGTATGAGGGCATTTTGCCTGACCATACCATCTCTGGCACTGAATCCTTCTGCAAAACCTTGCTAGGAGATCTATTTACAAGATGAACAGCTGTTGATACAGCTTCAGCCCAAAACCCATTTGGCAGCTGTGCATTAGACACCATACTTCTGACCTTCTCTTGTATGGTCCTATTCATCCTCTCAGCAACACCATTTTGAGGAGGATTGTAAGGAGCAGTAAGTTCACGTTTTATACCTTTTGACTCACAAAAGTTCTGAAAGGCCTTTGAAACATACTCTCCACCATTGTCAGTGCATAAGCATTTAAGCTTCTTGCCACTCTGATTCTCCACAAGTGTCACAAACGTTTTGAAAACACTAAACGCTTCATCCTTGTGCTTGAGAAAGTAAACCCATACTTTCCTCGAGTAATCATCTATAAATGTCATAAAGTAAGAAGCTCCCCCTAGAGATAGGTTAGGCATAGGTCCACACAAATCACTATGAACAAGTGCCAACTGTGTATCTCTTCTACTGCTTCTATGCTTATGTGGCTGCCGTGTTTGCTTACCATACAGACAATGTTCACAGAATTCAAAATCATTAAATAAAAAGCCAGGCAAATAACCAGAACGAGACAAGATTTCCATTCCCTTCTTGGACATATGTCCTAACCGGCTATGCCACAAAGAAACGTTCGGTTGCTCGGTTACATTGATTACATTTTTAGAGACATTTGATACATAAATCATGTAAAGTCCTCCAGACTTTACTCCATGTGCTACTGTCATAGAACCCTTGGATATCTTCCACATGTTCTGCCCAAAAGTGGTGATGTAGCCAGCATCATCAAGTAAACCTGTGTTGATCAAGCTCTTTGTAATTGCGGGAACATGTCTCACATTCTTCAGCGTGAAAGAAGAGCCCTTCTGAAACTTCAATTGAACATCTCCAACACCTAAGATCTCACATGTCTGCCCATTGTCTAGCCGAACATGATCTTTAGTGGTCACATAAGAGGTAAACCACTCCTTGTTTGGAGACACATGAAGTGATGCCCCTGAGTCTATAATCCAGTCACTCAGTGAATTTCCATCAGATGCTGTAAGAAGAGCTGAGTCCATTGTATTCTTCAAGAAGTAGATGTCTCCTGACACTAGACTGTCATCCTCTGCAACAGTGTTTGTCACATTTATTTCTTGAATCTTCAATGAGGACTTGTTCTTCTCACCATGGTCTTCAGCTTTCTCTTTTCCTTTTTCTGCTTTCCATTCTCTGCAGTCTCTTTTCATGTGACCCTTCTTGCCACAATGGTAGCATTCTATGTCACTCTTGCCTTTAGCATTGCGGGACTTGCTATGAGACTGATTCCTCTTTCCACCTTTGTACTTTTCTTTGGTCCTTCCCCTGACAACTAAGGCTGTTCCTTTGCCTTTGTCCATTGTCTTTCTATTGGTTTCTTCAGTAAGCAGACTTCCTTCTACACCTGCTATGTTCAAACCATTTGGAGGTGCAGAATTACTCAAAGCTGTGCGAAAAGTGTCCCAACTTTCCGGCAATGTGATCAATAGGAACATAGCTCTAACAGGTTCATCAAACTTGACACCTTAAGCTGACAACTGACTATAGATTGTGTTGAATTCATTCAGATGATTGGACATAGGTGTCCCTTCTTTCATCTTCAAGTCAACAAGCTTCTTAAGCCAGTATACCTGTGAAGCTGCACTCTGCTTCTCATAAAGATCACTCAGCTTTAACCATGCTTGATAAGCCAACATCTCGTCTGCTACATTGAAGTAAACGCTTTCTGCCAAAAGTCAGCATAATGGTAGAAAGTGCCAATTCATCCATTTCGCTCCATTCATCTTCGTCCATATCTTCTGGTTTTATCCCCTTGAGCTTTATAGGTTTTATCTGCTTCTTTTGTACCAACACGTGCCAAATCTGCTTCTTCCACAATGGGAAATTGGTTCCATCCAGCTTCTTAATATTGTAAAGAGCAGTGTCCTGTGATCCAGCCATAGCTACGCTTCACAGTAGTTTACTTTCTTGGGAAAAATTCGGCAGAGTTTCCCCTGTAAATTGACCTCTGAACCAATATCAACCTGATGAACTAGTGGATGTCGCCTACAGTCTGTGTGTAGATGCGCCCGTGTCGTATGTGACACGCCTCCAAGAACTGTGAGCCGTCCTTCGATGTGTAGACAGCCACAAATCAACACTCTGGGAGTGTCGATATCCTCAGCACCTATAGTCGTAGGCTGAAAACCCCAAATTTGCAGAGTCAGATCTACACCCGCTGAGACCACGTAGTCAAAAATGGCTTGCGCAGACCTTTGTCGAAGCCGAACGGTGGCCGAGATGACCCCCAGGAGATTTGGGGCCGTGTCTTTGCCTATCGAATTTCACTCCAATCTGAGCTGGTGACTCTAGCTTCCTGCAGTGCTGTCCCGAGCCTCGATCTGAGCTCTAATACCAGTTGAAGGAGTATGAGCGGAAGTGCGACGCGAGAGAGAGTGCGAGAAGAAGAGCACAACGATATGGTGAACTCGCTCTACTATAATGTGTAGAGCATAGTGAGTTCTTATTAGGTTTTAACAAAAGAATATGTGTACATACCTGGCAGCCCGCCCACTTACTTGGGCGACCACATTGGGCTTTATACCCCAACACAAGGCATTGTTGGAATTAGGGTTGCAAGAAACACACACACAACTTGGAGAAGATGAAGGAAGCTCAAGGCACACAACAGAGAGTGTATTACTTAGTATGCAATGGAAAAATAGATAGCCCTAGAGTGATGGGCGTAGATACAATGCACGCGGGGAAAAACCTCTTAAAGAGGGAAAAAATTCCCCGGTGGTCCTAGTGTGTTCACACATCACTACCACATGTATGTGGTAACAAATCCCCGTTAGGAGTGATGTGGTGAACGAGGGCTGGCACGGAGAGTAAAGGGAAGTGCCATGCCTTGAGAAAAGGATCAGTCCACAAAGGGGAGCAAGCCCAAAGCTTTGTAAAAGCTTCAAACTTCTCATGAGACAATGCCTTTGTGAAAATATCTACAAGGTTGTCCTGTGTTGGCACATAAGCCAAGCTGATCGCTCCTATTGAGAGCCTCTCCCTGACATAGTGGAAATGCACCTCAATGTGCTTTGTGTGAGCATGAAAAACTAGGTTCCTCGCAACTGCCATGCACTCTAATTGTCAGTGTAGATGATGTTGTCCAACACCCAAATCCCATAAGGCGTCGGAGCCATACACACTGAAATGTAGCTGTAAAGACTGCCATGTACTGAGCGTTACAATTGGAAGTTACCACAGTAGGTTGCTTCTTGATCAACCATGAAATATATGAACTGCCAAGCATGAAACAAAAACCACTTGTGGACACTCACGTGTCATAACAACCAGACCAATTTGAGTCCGAAAAGGCATGTAAATCTAGCGGCAATGATCCCCCCTTGAGATAAAACAAGCCAAGATGCAAAGTGCCACTCAAGTAGCAAAAGATACTCTTGACTACCTGCCAATGCTAAGACCTTGGGCTATGCATAAATTTGTTGACCCATGAGACTGAAAACTGAATATCTGGCCTCGTGTTGCATACATAAATGAGGTAGCCAATAGAAGTTTGGTGTAGAGTGACATCAACAAGATCACCAGCATCATGTAGACTCAACTTCAAACTTGTTTCCATGGGAGTGGCAATAGGTTTGCAATCCTCAAGTCCAAACTTACATAGCAATGTCTCTTATGTAACTTTTTTGACACAAGGCAATAACACCATCACATTGCTTAAATTTTATGTCCAAGTAGTGATGCAAAAGCCCCAAATATTTCATCTTGAAAGTCAGCCTTAAGTTCAGCAATACGTGCCTCATTAGGACCAGTGCAGCAAATCATCCACATAAAGAACAACAATGACAAGTACATCGCCCTCACACTTGACAGACAATGTGCTTTCTGCTAGACTGTTACAAAGGCCTTGTTTGACCAAATGAGTGTCAACTTTCTCACAAGCACGAGGAGATTGCTTCAACCCATACAAAGCCTTGTTACATCTGCACACTTTATCCTCTTGTCCTTTCTTGACGAAACCGCGAGGCTGTGTTACATAGACTTCCTAAAAAATATCACCATTGAAGAAAGTAGTAATAGTATCGGATTGATGTACATCCCAACCAAAATGAGCTGCTAGTGTAACATTTAAAGGTCTAGTAACTTGTGTGTAGCAAAAAATAACATAGACATAGTGAGCACTTCATTAAGACTATATTCCTAATGAGCATAGCAAGAGTGCTTGGATGGAGAGAGCAACAAAAGCACAACACCTAGCTAGATCGGCATGAACAATACTTCAAAAAGAGAGAGAAATTAAGCTATTGACAACAGTTGAGGACCAGATTTACATGGAGCCATTACCCCCTCTAAAAGGCTTTGTATTATAGGTTTCCCCCATCAAGAAAGACATTTTACAATACAATACTTTGTGTTCCTTCAATAACTTGTTAGTGCAATGAAGATGGAAGCTTCAAGCACCAAGCTTACACTTGAAAACACAACATCAATTCCCTCACGGTCTCAGACCCAAGACCTCACACACCTTCGAAGACGGTGAGACCTAACGGGGTATAAGAGTAGATCGAGAGGAAGAAGGAGTATTCTTACGAGAAAGAAGTATATCTCCTCACATAATCACTCATAATAGCTTAGCATAGCTTAATAATTAGCATGGTAGAGGAGATGAGCATGCATTGGAGCTTGGCTCTTGGTTGGATTTGCATCACGAAGCCAAGAGTTGTTGGTGTAGGTCTCCCTTCTCACAAGCTTGGAGTAGATGATGAGCTTTCCATTAAAGCTTGAGAAGGAGAGATAGTATTATTTTCTTCACAGATGAGCTTGTGTGTGTGTGTGTGTGTGTGTGTGAGAGAGAGAGAGAGAGAGAGAGAGAGAGAGAGAGAGAGAGAGAGAGAGAGAGAGAGAGAGAGAGAGAGAGAGAGAGAGAGAGAGAGAGAGAGAGAGAGAGAGAGAGATAATGCCTTGCAAAAATCAGCCCCTTCTCTCTCTTGTTGGAATTAGGGTTGTAGAGAAATGCACACAGCTTGGAGAAGATGAAAGAAGCTCGAGGCACACAATATAGTGTGTGTTACTTAGTATGCAATGAAATATAGATAGCCCTAGAGTGATGGGCGTATATACAGTGCTCGGGGGAAAAAACCTCCTAAAGAGGGAAAAAATGCCCCGGCGGTCCTAGTGTGTTCACACACATCACTACCACATGTATATGGTAACAAATCCCCCCTGGAGTGATGCAGTGAACGAGAGCTGGCACATGAGTAAAGGAAAGTTCCATGCCCTGAGGACATGATCAGTCCACAAAGGGGAGTAAGCCCAAAGCTCTGCGGAAAGCTTCAAGCTTCTCACGAGAAAATGCCTTTGTGAATTGATCTGCAAGGTTGTCCTGTGTTTGCACATAAGCCAAGCTGATCTCTCCTGCTGAGAGCCTCTCCCTAACATAGTGGTAATGCACCTCAATGTGCTTTGTGCGAGCATGAAAAACTGGGTTCCTCGCAACTGCCAATGCGCTCTGACTGTCAGTGTAGATAGTGTTGGCAGTGTCCTGTCCAACACCCAAATTAGCCATAAGGCATCTGAGCCATACACACTCAACCGTAGCTGTGAAGACTGTGTTGTAATCAGCCTCACAACTCGAAGTGGCCATAGTAGGTTGCTTCTTGCTCAACCATGATATACATGAACTGCCAAGCATGAAACAAAAACCACTTGTGGACACTCGCGTGTCAAAACAACCAGCCCAATCTGAGTCCGAAAAAGCATGTAAGTCTGGTGGCAATGATCCCCCCTTGGGATAAAACTACAGAGCCTTTAGAGACCAAGATACCTATAGAGATAGATGCCTGCATAGAGACACCTACTCATGAGCATTCACCAGCAGATTCATTGATGATTGAGCACATAGATCCCCCATGAGAGACATGGACAGATGAGGTTTTTAGAGACCATGATTGTCACCCCCCGAGTGTAGATGTCACACATCAGGATCCAGGGACCCCTTTGATGAGAGTGACTTCTACCATTGTACTTGAGATAACCCAAGAGGTAGATCCTACATTAGAGTATTTTCCCACCAGCCACCCATGAGCCACCTAGGACATATTAGGCCTATAGCTCATCATTGAGAGCTTATGATAGGATTACTAGACATGTTTATGTGCCTCACACGAAGACACATGTTAGAACTTTAGCTAGTGATGACATACTAGTTTGGATTGAGAGCCACAGCACACATGATGGACTATCACATGGTTGACTCACACTCGTGGGGTTCACTATGTGTAAAACTACCATATCACGTGCGTTCAAGACATGTTTGTAAAACCCCTTATTTGTGAAATTTGTTAAGAATATAATGTACCCTTTTTTTAAAAAAAATCTGTAAGTTTTTCTCAAATTTGAAAAAATAATACCCTTTTGTATATATATTTCTGTAACATTTAATGGCCTAAAAACTTGTGTGTAGCGGAAATTAGCATGAACATAGTGGGCATTTCATTAGAATAGATTCCTAATGAGAATTACAAGAGTGCTTGGGTGGAGAGAGCAACAAAAAGCATAACACCTAGTTAGATAGCATGAACAATACTTTCAAAAAAGAGAGAAATTAAGCTATTGACAACAGTTGAGGACCGGATTTGCATGGAGCCGGTCCCCCCTCCAAAAGGCTTTGTATTATGGTTTCTCCCATCAAGAGAGACATTGTACAATACAATTCTTTGTGTTCCTTCAAGACTAGCTATTGCAATGAAGATGAAAGCTTCATGCAATAAGCAAAACACTTAACAAACACAACATTAATTATCCCCGTTCTCAGACCCAAGACCTCACACACCTTTGAAGATGGTGAGAGCTAGCAGGGTATGAGAGTAGATTGAGAGGAAGAAGGAGTATCTTACGAGAAAGATGTACATATCCTCACATAATCACTCATATTATCATAGCTTAGCTTAGTAATTAGCATGGTAGAGGAGATGAGCATGCATTGAAGCTTGGATCTTGGTTGGATTTTCATCACAAAGCCAAGAGTTGTTGGTGTAGGCCTCCCTTCTCACAAGATTATAGTAGGTGGTAAGCTTTCCATTAAAGCTTGAGAAGGAGAGAGAGTCTTCTTTACTTCACACATGAGATTGTGTGAGTGTGTGTGTGATAATGCCTTGCAAAAATCAGCCCCCTCTCTCTCTTGGGCGAGCCCCCTTGCTATTTGCTCTTGCTGTCCTCCCATTGGACCTCCCTAAAGCTAGCCAATGACAATTAAGCAGCATAAGTGATAGCCTTCTGACATGTGTCCCCCTTTCCCCTTTTGTGAGAGCTTAAGGTAATTTAATAATTCAACTAAACTCTCATTGGACCCCTTTGCCTCCTGGCCAATAGGAATCAGGCAAGCCATTGGGTTGCTGAATGCTCATTGGATCACTTGGGAGACTGTCCAATAGTCTTCTAGAGGACTTAATTCTCATTGGTTATTTTATTAAGTGTTTTTTAATTAATTAAACTAGATTTACTCTAGACTAATTCTCATTGGTCCACCTCCAAGGTCATCCAATAGGAATTGGGTACACCTTGTGGGCATCAGGGCTAGGGAGCTGACATGTGTCCCTCATTCCCTTTGTGTAAAGGGAGCCTGTGTGTGTGTGTGTGTGTGTGTGTGTGTGTGTGTGTGTGTGTGTGTGTGTGACTTTGTCTCTCATCCCCTACTCCCAAGGCTCGCCCCCTCCTATGTAGGGATTTGTAAAGACTTTTTGGGTCACACACAAAGCATTCAATTCCCCTAGGGTTGACCTTTGGACACAACCTTTGAATTTTGGAACCTTAGCATTTTGGAAGTCTTAATGGGCTGAACCTTAGGGTCTTTTTAGCCCATTGTTGCACATGGATCTTTTGCAGATGGCCCCCCTTTTGGATCCCTATTTTCCCTCCTTTGGATCCCTACAGTGGCTGGTATTCTAGCTTAACCAATATTCTAGCTTTTTCTCCCCTGGAACTTCCCCACATTAAATGATCAGTTTAATATCAGAAAATCATTTAGGAGAATTAGATATTGATTATGATGACATTTCTGTAAGTCTCAAGAACTTTAAATACCGTTCTGTTGAACTCACGTGATAGGTTACATTTTTATTAGGTGACCTACCCGGGGACTCACATCTAGACAGTCACTAGAGGCACATGGATTCTATAGAGGACATAGAAAAATTTGGGTTCCTTGACCATAGACCACTGCACATCCTCCTAGATCTACTACAATTTGTTTGACCACACTTATGCCACAGAGATCTAGACCATTTTCACGACCGTTAGAGAGGCCTACTCCACGCCGAGGACATCCACAAGCTAGATATCCACGATCACATATGAGGAGAGGTTGAAATACCTTCCTTGAGATACCGCAGACATTGAGAATTTGGCTACCAAAGAGCCTACCACTTGTTACACCATAGGGTGCCATGAGCCATAGATCATCAGAGATTCCTATTGATCATGCTATTGATTTAGAGCTAGTCAAGAGTCATCCACTAAGGGATTCTAAGCTACAGAGTTATTTGACGACACAGACAGGCTGATGTCCTCCCTAGACCCATTACTTGTGCTATAGATTCTACCATCCATACGGAGCTAGGTGCTAGACAGCCATTGACCGTTAGACAGAGAGCTCGAAGATTACAGGCTTCATTGTTTGGAGAGAGTTCTCTTATCCCTCCTAGTTGCACTAGACCATTGACTTGAGCATATTGACTATGGTGCACTAGCTGCATGCATTTATACTAGAGGCACTTTTTTCCTACGGGTTTTTTCCCTCTAGGTATCCAGGTTTGAGACCCTAGTTTAGGATTTCTTTCATTTTGTAATAAAATTTTCACTACTATGCTGACACACCTTTCTAGGTGGTAGTATCTTGCCTTTCACTACTATGCTGACACACCTTTCTAGGTGGTAGTGTCTTGCCTTATGATTTTGCATCATAGATGGACTTCAACTTCCAGATTGCATGGTTCCATTGAGCTTTAGAGTTATATGCCGATTTCCACAGTTACTGAGGAGCTGCATCATATTTCTCCAGGTGTATCACTTCCTATGCTATATGTTTTTGTACACCTATATTTTCTTATTGTGGCCTTTCATGGTTTGATTGAATCCATTTTATTATGTCTTGTTATCTGCCGGTAAAGATAAATAAGTTTGTACATTCTTTAGTTAAATAACATAGAGTTTAGTCTTATTGATAAGCCTTGAGGTTAGGAGGTTGTGACTTTAGGTTAACTCATTTACTTAACCTACTAGTCGTAGTTGGCAGACTTATTTAAATGTTTGAGACCTTAGGAGGGTTTTAGGCATAGAGAGGCTTGCTCACTTCACAACAAAGAGCACTAGTAAGAATACAAAGGATATGGAAGCACAAAAGTGCCACAAGTGTAAAAGCTTAAGCTGGAGGAGAAATCCCAGCTGGATTTTGGTACTTCACTCATGTATAGCCTATGATATTAGAGTCCTAGAGATTCCCAGTAAGGCGCTTTTCCTTGAGAAGCAAAAAACCTCGGGCATACAAAATAAGCACTCACGAAAAATGCTCTTTTAAAAAAAATGAAGAAAAAAAGAGCAAGAAAAATGAAAGAGAAAAAGAAAAGACCTCCATTGAGCTTAAAGTAAAAATTCAAGCTTTTGTTTGGAGTTGTACATTTGGTTCGCTTCTCTCTGCTCATAAACACAAATACGGAATCTTGCCTTTAGATAATTTTTCTAACTTAGCTAGTACTAAAGTGACTGTTTTAACCCTTCGTCATAGCTAACTAATTGATAGACTCATCCATAAGCCCAAAAGTCTTGTTTAATTATTTTTACCAAGTGCAGTTTATTTGTCTTTTATTAGTAGTTTAACATTTCATAATTCTTTGCACTTAGTCATTCCATGATGTGCTTTACTTTGCCTTATGACTTATTTGCCACATGAGTATGCTTGCTACTTCAGTGCCTTTTGTTTTTTCTTCCTGGAGAGTGCACCACATCATATCTTTGTTGGGGATGACAAAGCCTAGGAAGGGGGAAAGTTGGATGCATCCAACGTCAGCATACATTTTCACCTTCTCATGGACATTATTTTTCCATTTGCTATGTATATATTCATGGGCTCACATTGCGTTCCAAGTTGTATCTGTTTATTCACTTCATGTACTTTGGGCGGCCGGCCATAAATTTTAAAACCCTAGGCATATAAGTGAATGTAGCTCATGTGAAAATGGGAGATATCATTTTGAGAGAAACCTAGAGTAGAGAAGAAGAAGAAGGAGGCTATGGAGGTGGAAGCATGGAGCCGCATGTATTCTCTTCACAGCCCAATTGTATGCATGCAATGAAGATGAGTCCTTTTGCCTTTCTCTTGCTTTTCATTAAGTTGTGTATTAGTGTATTGATGGTGTAGATTAAGAACTAATCGCTCTCTAATTCTTGATTGTCTATTGTGTGTTTGATTCTAGTAGTGTGTGTATGATTATATTAGTGGGTAGATTAAGGATTTGTGCATGCCATTCTCTAATCATAACTCCATGAGCTTGTGATAAGGATGTAACCACGAGGATTAGTAGAGAATGCACGATTAGCAACCTTGATTAGCATAAGGGTTAGCGTGTGTGCATACACTAATCCCCTTCATTAGTTCTCTCTTCTTCCTATTGTAGATAATCTCATGTGATTTCCCCACTCAATTCTATCTCATTTCTCTACACAATCACCCATGTGTGATGTTTCCATGCCCTAGCCGGGTCACTACCATCCTTGAATTGATAATTTTGTTGATTCTTTGGAGCTATGCTACGAGGGAGTTAACATTTGGCACTCAGATCCACAATCCCCATACAAGGATTGTATGTCTATTTCCAATTCAGGAGGTAGGTTGTCCAACCAAACTTCCTCTATAGGAGCTGACTTTAGAGTTAGGCTCCCATCATTGATTTCTCAAACTTTTTTCCATAAGTGTCCTGGCCGGTCTTCCTCTACAAATGGAATTCCGTCTAAGGCATCTTCGCTGTCCGACACTGTAAGTTTTGGTTCTTTTGTTTCAAGGTGGGGTTCTACCACCACTTCGGATTTTTCTTTAGTGTCTCTTACCACAAGCTCTTCATGTTTTGCGATACTTTCGAGCTTGGGTTTTTGTTTTTCCAGCATTTCTTGCGTGATTCTTACCAAATTTTGATAATCTTCAAGCTTAGTTGCTTCCATGTCTGGAGAAGGATAGTTTTTTCATTTGTTTTCCATGTTTTGGTCTGCCTTAAGTCCTGCTTGGTAGGCTTCCAAGGCTGCATTAATAGACTCAAAAATTTTATCAACTTTTCCTGGAATAGCTTTTATGCTTTCTCCTTGATTTCAGCTTGTTGTCTCCGTTTTCTCAATTCATACCTTTTGCTTTTGCTTATTTTGGTCTTTTGAGAGGCAGCTTTTGTGTTCTCCGAATCATTAGAGGAGTTATGTTTCTTTTTCTTAGCCTGAGCTCTAGTGATTACCTTGATTGGAACAATCGGTTCACTCTCAGATGAGCTACTAGGTATCACTTGGACTACATTCACTACTATTTTCCCCTTGTTTAGAGGATTTTTAGGACAATCTTCTGAGAAGTTTCCTCCCTTTTTGCAACATTGTATGCAATAAGCTTCAATTGTCTTGAGGTTCTTGTCAGGCTTTGGGCATTCATTTTTCCAATGATCATCTGCATCATAGTTGTGACAGTCTCCCGTTCTTGGCTTAATTATGGGTTTTACCATAGGAGGTCTGACAAGTTACATAATACATTGGTGCAAGCTCTGGTGGAGCATAAGTCATAGGTTCTTCCATTAATGGTGGATGTGAATTATACCAATATCCTTCTACCATTATTGTAGATGGACTAGGCTCAGCATAGGGTGTAACATGCACTAATGCTGGTTCATCTATGACTCCTTCAGAATGCATGTACTTTACAAAAACTGCATTATGTCCTGGATACGGAGGTTGTTGACCCAACACAAGTTGAGGTCTTTTCATACCCGTCGGTGGTCTTGGAGCTTGGGCCATATTAGGTTGACTATCTGTACATGGGTTGTCCTTGTGACCTCATGGGCATGTACAGAACATTCCCATCATACTTTGGTCGGAAGTAGCACTCGTTGGTCTTATGGTTGGTCCATTTACCCTCAATTTCACAGAACAAGTAGCTACAAATCCTTGAGCTAATGTGTTTAAGTCCATGATTGACCTTGGTGGAATGTTTTGGAACCATGTCAATGCTTTTACTTCTAATGTCATTCCAAACCCCTCGAATTGAGTATGAAAATCGAATATACATTCTGCTCTTAGCACTTGCTTAAAGCTTGCTAAGTGGTCGTATAGATCCCCTGATCCACTGTATTTTTTGACCCATTTCTGAAAATCAGCTGGTCTAACATGTTTGTTTGGTTCAACTCCCGGTCTCGTGGCAGTTGATCCTGTTCCGAGTCCTTCAATCCAGTCTGTCGGAAATAGTGACTCATGTAGCCTTGGATTGGCCTTGGTGTCACCCGGTTTTCTGTGTGATGAGGTGGTTTCTGGTTTCTTAACATTACTCTTAGATGATCTCTCACGATGTTCCTCTCTTGGAATTTTTTCTGATCCTTGTTCCAATATCCAATCCCTTATGGAATACCCTTGATATTTGGTTTGTTCGACCTCCTTAGGAGTCATCATAACAAAGTTGTTGTTATAACAATCCCTAAACAGGTAGGTTGGTAGGTCTGTTGATCCCTTATCCTTGATCTTGAAGATATAAATGATCTTCATGGCCGTTAGTTGTCCTGATTTGGCATGAAAAGTCCACATAAGATCTCTTACGTTTCTATCCTTCCAACAATAGACTCCGATCCTAGGATTATCAGTACTAAGCCGTTTCAAGGGCTTCAAATCTACTTGATCGTATCCTTGGAATTCTAAGTTTGGTGGTCCTTCTTTTGTAGACATATGTGGGATTATGGTGTTTACTTCTAACCCCCATTTCTCTATCATGTCAAGGTTTTCAACTTGTAAATACTGAGTTCTGTTTCTATCCATGTACATTTTTCCTTGTTTGCTTGCCCTCATTTCTTCGTAGAACTCAATACCATGGTCATCAATGCAAATAGCATACTCTTCGTTAGGATCCAGGTAAACCTTAGCTCCATGGCGATTAGTCTTATAAAAAGAGAGTATATGTTTATAGCGCATTGTCGTTCTGGTTTTTGAGTGAGTCGAATAGGAAGACATTTCAAAGGTTGAATCTGAAAAAGTGTCTGAGACTTCTTCAAGGGTAGTGTGCAAGGAATTGCCTTGATTCACGCTTTCTTCAGTGGATACTCTGCTGGAGGTTTCTCCAAATACGCCCTAATCTCCCAAAAAGGCCAAAGGTACAAAGTCTTGAAACGTAAGCCGGATGGTGAGATTGATCGCTATAAGGCTTAACTTGTTGCAAAAGGTTATGCATAGCAAAAAGGCATCAGATCTAAGGTTAACACTAGGTTGGTAATGGGACACTTTTATGTCATGGGACACTTTTATGTCCTGTTAAGTGACCATTTTCCTTGAATTATGTCAAGAGTTTCAAAATGGATTTTGAGGTGCTATCTGTCTAGAAAGTTGTCTCATGAGCTGAAAAAAACTCGACATTTTTTTTGAAATATCAATTCCATCTTTAACCGTGTCCTTGCACAACATTTCACAACCTAAATTGTGTGAAAAAATGGGTCCTGTTTTTGGCTTTTTTCAACTTTTTGCAACTATACCACTCTATAATTCATGTTTGTGAGGTCTATAATGCTAGAGAACTATCTTTAGTAGTCCTCAACATGTCCTGATGCTTCTAGGGAGAAACAAATGTTAAAGTTGTAAGTTATGACCAAATTACAAAAATTGTCAAATCCTGTTTTTTAGCCAATTTTAGCTCTTCTATGATTTTTTTGGTGGCTTTCATGATATCCAAATGAAGTTTTGATTTTCTATGTCGCATATTGTAACATAAAGCTAATATGCCTTGAGTTTTTGGGCACCTAATACCCTATTTTGCATAGTAGACAACGATGGTTGATTTTTTCAATTATAGAAGAAAAGGAAACATTCTACTATATCAAGTATAGCTTTTTCAATATTGTTAGTTTCTTGTGACAAGTACATGCATTTTGTAGGTAGTAACCATATCTAGTTATAAGGATCAAATTTGGCTAGATATTGAATAGTTTCTATGGGATTCTACAACTGATAATGTTGAACCCAGTTTTTTCATGTTTGCTATATTTAGCACTTCATCTTTGTCCCCAAGATTCCCCTTGGTAAGAGATGTATTATTCTTTTGACATGCTCCATAGCTCCTTATGAACCTAAAGGACAATAGGGAACTAAGAAAACATGCATATATTATTTGTATTGAGCGTGGCTATAGAAACTTTGATGACAGGTTTGCAGAATGGTAAAAATTCAACTTTTTTGTATCTATTTCTTTTGGAAAAACAAAAAATAGTGAGTGAGAAGCAATCATATGTTCAGATCACCAACCCATTGAAGTTAACTAGGGAATTTATCTCAAGTCCTACAAAAATCCCTAATCTTATCTTTATGCAACAAAACGTAAGAAATGGTTGTTTTTATGAAAATGTACTGGTCCATCAACTTTGGAGGCTTGGTGTGACCAAAAGATGAGAAATTTTACAAGTTTCTTATTTTTTCCATGTGTAGTAGGCCTTGAGCTATAACCTCATGAAAGGATTTTACAAAATGAGTGGAGCTACTATGGTTTTGGAGGTTTTTTTCAAAACCCTGAAAGGACACTTTTATGTCCTGTTAGGTTACCAACCTAGTGTTAATAAAGACTTGCGAAGCCCTGGATAGAGTACATACCTTTGGATTGACTTGTCGTCAATTTCCACTTGACTCGATTGCACTTTCTGTCAAGCTACTGATTCCTCATCTGCAACCTGATTCCTGTACAAATTTGATCAAGTTAGCTATTCTTCTATAAAGACAGTATAGTTTTTGCTAGATGTTGTGATTGGTCTATGTGTATCACTGCAAATCAAGCTAATTAAGTCAACCGTTGCAATTTTCAAACTCGACTTTGGCAAAAATCAAAGGATTAATCTACAACCCGGAAACTGAGTGAACATGTACCAATTTGGATCCGATTGAACCCAAAATTGCCCGGTGGATTTGTATTATGTTGGTCTAACACTGTACAAGTTCAAAAATCAAAATTGGTATCCTTGTGTAGTAGTAGTAAATAATCACAATTACTTATTTTTGCCAGTTTTTTGTAATTTTTGGCTTGATTTGCCAACTATACAACCTGTTAAGGTCCTTGGACATGTTTCAACAAGTTTGGACAAAATCTGTTCAAGTTTATCAACTGTTTTATGTCCGTAGACTCTGATTTTAGGAATCTGGCTTAAGTCTCACTTTTGTGATCCAAATTTCACCAAAATTGATTTGTGTGGTCTACTTGATATGCTTGACCTTGTGTATACTCAAATTTTCAAAATTTGCAATTTTTGAAGCAGATGTAAATAATCACGATTATTTACTCCGGCTCTATTTTTGCAAATTTTTATCCCAACTTTGACACAGATCTATTAAGCACCTCAAGTTAAGGTCTCTAGCCAAGTTTCAACAAGTTTGGACAAGTTTTGGTCAAATGGTCATCAGTTTTCTGTCCGTCACAGACTAACTTTGCAAATTTGGTCACAATTTCCAATCCAATGATCCAAATCTTACCAAATTTGGTTTGTGGATTTATTACAACATGGTAAAGCTAGTGGTATGCCTACTTGGTCAAAAAAGTTAAAAAATGGGGTAGATGTAAATAATCGCAATTATTTACTTCTGGCAACTTTTTGCATTTTTTTGGTCAAATGAGCATGTACACATGTTTATCACATCAATAGAAGCCTATGAATCAAAATTTTCCCCAATTTATACTCAAGATTTAGAAAGTCAGTACAAACTTTAGTTTTTACCTAGTTTTTTGCCAGTTTGGTGATCAAATCTTTTGTGCCTTTACAAAAGTTGTTTGTATACATGCAATGAGTCAATGGTATGAACCTTGGTCAAATTTGAGCTAAAAGTTAATAATCGCGATTATTAGCTTCAGGCTTGAAATGAACCAATTTTTGTACTTTTTTCAAGGACAGTCCTTTTATGAGTTATTTTAAGCCTATGAATCAAGTCAAAACTTAATTTGGCCTAAAATGTCAGAAAAAGTAAATAATCTGAGTTTGATTCAGTCTCTTCGGCTGAAACTAAGCTTCCATTGTGGTTGAACAAAGACACTTCTATTTGGATGTGTGGAGCTTCAAAAAATGGGAGTTTAAAACGAGAAGAATGCATACTAGAAAGGGATTGCACAGACGAAGCCTATGTACCTAAACCCTTTCTAGAGCATTTCTTTGAGCCATTTAAGTGGACTCAAATTTTAGCGACAATGGATGTATGTGTGAATACATCTATGGCTACTCAATTTTGCAATGAGGGCGGTTATGACATAATTCCCATCCAAATGATTTCAACCCCCTACATTGAAGATGGAAGGGAGGAACCCAAGGACTTGATAAAATCTCAACAAGTCTTTTCATACCCCCTACTACGATGCAACATATGAGTTAGATGAATACTCAGCTACCTATAGAAGATTCGGGGTCAGAAAAAGAACATGTGAGAGCTAAGCTACTCTTGCAAGGAGGGGAGGAAAAGTTTTTTGACTTTCCTAACCAGAAATCGACAAGACAAAAATGGTATAGATGAAAAAGAAACACCAGAAACGTGAAAACAAGACCTATGCCATCAGTCTCCAGTAGAACAATTTTCTTGATGCAGATAGATGCACATGATTGTGTCAAGGACAAAATCACTTGCAGATATCCTTCAAACAAAAATCCAAAATTGTTGAGAACATCGAGAAAAGAAAGGAAGGATACTTAAGCAAAGCCAAACAAATAGGACAAGGAGCCAACCATGAGACGAGTTGAGTGGAAAAAAAAATATCAAGAGTTGAAAAAAGCTCTAAAGGAGTTATATACGACCGAAATGGAAACCACAAAAGAGGATGGTAAGGATGTAATGAGTGTTCCCTCCCATTACAAAAATTATACTCTCTAAGATCAAATAATCATTGTAGAAAAACCTGTTAGAGAACAACGGAAACAAGGTGAGTCCTACGAAGGGCTGAGAACGCGAAAATGATAGACTTGGCTGAACCAGGGGAAGAACCTAGGCCTGCCTACATTGCAAATGACCTAACAGAAGATGAAGAAGAGTCTTTACTAAGCTTACTAAAAGAATACCGTGATATATTTTCTTGGTCTCACAAGGATCTCAAGGGTGTTGATCTAGAAATTTGTCAACATACCATACCCATGAGAGATGATGCGAAACCAAGTAGACAAAGGCCATACACATATAATGAAACATTTGCCAGGAAGATCAAAGAGGAGATTGAAAAACTAAAGGAGGCCAAATTCATTTACAAAATTGATCACACAGATTGGGTGTCTCCAATTGTGGTAGTACCCAAGAAGAATGGGAAATTACGAGTGTGTCTCAATCTCAAGAAAGTGAATGCAGCTACCATTAGAGACAACTTTCCTCTTCAAATCATTGAGCATGTTTTAGAACGAGGTGCAAGAAAAGAAGCTTACAACTTCTTAGATGGCTTTTCGAGATACAATCAACTTTTGATTGACCCAAAAGATCAGCATAAAACTGCTTTTGCAACGAAATGGGGTATTTTTGCCTATCGAGTTGTGCCTTTTGGGGTAATTAATGCTCTTGGCACCTTTCAAAGATTGATGATCCATGCTTTTAAAGAATATGTGAGGAAATTTGGAAGTATACATGGATTATCTATGCGTACATTCATCAATCCAGGTTGATCATTTTGAACACCTCAAAAAGGTATCCAAAAAATGTAGACTTTATAGGATTTGCCTAAATCTTGAAAAGTACACATTCATGGGTAGACAAGGAAAAATTCTTGGACATATAGTGTCTAAAAATGGCATAGCTATTGATATGGATATAATTCATGTCGTTGTTGAATTTCCTAGACCAACAATAGTCAGGGGGTTCAAGCCTTCATGGAGCACTGTGGATATTACAGACGGTTCATGTACATGTACGCTATAATTGCAAAACCCATGTATAGCTTGATTACACACTTTGAATGGACCGAGACATGTGAAGAATGCTTCATGAAGCTTAAACAAGCTCTCACTTCAACTCCAATATTGAAAGCACCAGATTGGAATAAGATATTTCACATACATGTAGATGCTTCCAATTTTGCCATAGGTTGTATACTAGCTCAACCAGGAGACGGGAAAATCAAATTTCCTATTTTTTATGCTAGTCAACAGTTGAACCTGGCAGAAAAAAATTATACTGCCATAGAAAGGGAAGGATTAGGAACGATCTATGTCGTTAAAAAGTATAGATATTACCTATTAGACACCAAGCTTTGTTGTACTTGGTCAACAAGCCATGCATCATAGGAAGAATAGTGAGATGGTTCATCATTCTTCTGGAATTTTTTTTCACTGTGGTTGTAAAAAAGGGCACTACACATCAAAGAGCAAATCATTTGTCAAGGATTGTTTAAGGAGAATCACCTAAAGGAGTAGACAATGATCTACCAGATACCTATTTGTTCTTCGTAGAAATGATACTTCGATGGTTGGAAAACATGGTGTCATTGATGACA
Organism: Adiantum capillus-veneris; assembly: GCF_014529385.1. NCBI lineage: Eukaryota > Viridiplantae > Streptophyta > Polypodiopsida > Polypodiales > Pteridaceae > Adiantum > Adiantum capillus-veneris. The sequence continues at coordinate 56,080,402 of NC_140954.1, forward strand.
ATAGCTCAAGTGGATTCACAAGTACCACTTCCTATTACAATCGGATTAATCGAGCAATTGGTTATGTATCAATTACTAGCTGGTAGACTATACAAAAGAAATCGAGATGGAATATTGCTCTTATGCATTAATCTTGAAGAGAGAAACCAGTACCTAAGTCAAGCACATATTACCATAGTAGGACTTCACTTTGCAGAAGACCAAACTATGCAAAGAATTTTGAGACTTGGAGTATTTTGGCCGACTATGAGGAGTGATGTTCGCTCTTTCGTGAAGGATTGTCCTCATTGTAAAAAACAAACACCCATACCTCATGTAACATTGTTTCAAATGTCTCCTGTTCCTAAGTGGAGTAACTATTTAGTCACTTACTTATCGAGCCGAATATTTTCTGAGCATATGAGTAAACACCGTCAAAGAGAAATTGAAACTGAAGCAAGAGACTATGCTCTTATTGGAAACCAATTGTACCGGAGAGGTAAGGATCAACACTTACGTCTTTGTGAAAATGAAGATGAGTATATTCCAATTATAGAACAAGCACATGCGGGATTAGCTGGAGGTCACTTTTCTACTAAAACCACCGCAAGAGCAATCTTGATGGAAAGCATATGGTGGCCAACACTTTTTGTAGATACCAAAGAATATGTTTGAAGGTGTGATGCTTGTCAACGAGCAAAAATGCCAACACTTGTAGATAGCATGTCCTTAACACTAATGATGGGAGCTATAGCTTTCACAAAATGGGGTATAGACTTTGTTGGGCCAATACAGCCACCTGCTTATAGAACCCAAGCTTAGTATATCATTGTAGCTACGGACTATTTGACCAAGTGGGCCGAGGCTAAAGCAACTCAAAAGTATGATGCCAGAACCACTGCCGCTTTCTTATATGAGTATGTATTCACGAGATATGGAATGCGAATAGAAATTGTCAACAATCGGGGAACTCATTTCCTCAATGAGATAATCGAGTATTTTCTTAATGAATTTATGGTCATCCATAACAAATCAGCTCTCTATCACCCACAAGAAAACAGACAAGCTGAGCATACGAACAAGACTCTTATCTCAGTATTGACAAAAGTGGTTAGTTCAGGAAGGACAGACTGGGAAATGATTCTCCATGCTACTCTATGAGCTTATCGAGTTTCACTCAAAACAGCTTTAAATGCTACACCCTTTAACCTTGTTTATGGTCTTGATACCATACTACCAGTAGAGTTTCTATTGCCGACAATAAGTGTAGCAAAGAATCTTGAGTGGACTGGACATGATTTGTCAATAAGACTAGAAGATTTAGAAAAGCTAGATGAGCAAAGGATAACTGACGTAGCTCACATCTATGCACAAAAGAGAAAACAAAAACAATTTTTTGATTCCCATCTTATCAAAAGATCTTCAAGAAAGGGGACTTAGTTTTAATATATTCCCTTAAGCAACACATTCCCAAGTTTAAGAAAAAGGGAAACGGACCGTTTATCATTGAAGATGTATCTCCAAGCGGAGCAGTTAAGCTACCCACCCTAGATGGTGAACCAATGGCTAATTGGATTAGTGGATGTTGTTTAAAAAAATACAATTTGCCACTAACCAATGAATAGCCAAGCAAATAAGGATTAAACGACAGCAGGTTATTGATGAAGCCCAAGAGGAAGCTCGGCTTTGGGTACTCAAACGAAAAGCTGCTCTCAAGAATCAATAGATACAAATTCCTGTCAACACTCTGGAAATAGATGACCGACAATGGGAATCGCCGAAAGATGCAGTGTCAACAGATGATGAATGGCTAGATGGAATGGACCTTCGCATCAAAGTACAACTCAACAATCATAGCACAAATGCTTTGGTCGATACAGGAGATAGAGTAAATGCATTTAGTTATTCCACGTACAATAAAGAAACAACTCATTCATTGACAACAGGAATAGCGACAATCAAATGATGCAACGAGAATCCACCATCAACATTGGGAGTAGTCAACTTGAATGTGATAGTACATGGATTTTTATGTCCTCATCAATTTTTATGCTTACCAGATGAAAACATGAATGAGACGATGATCCTTGGAATTCCTTGGATGCAGATATACAAAGCAGTGCCAAATTGGGATACAAATCAGCTCAAGCTATCACCTAGAGGCGGGCAACTCATTGTTCCAATTGCACCAAGCAAGGAGGAATGGAAAGGAAGTAATCAATAGACCAAACCACGAAGTAATCATATCTTCTCTATCCTATCAATAAGCAAATGCTACAGGTAGCATGCAAGGAGTCAAAAAAATTTGGGTACCAAAAGCACAACTTAAGTATAAGCAGATTCAAATCTGGGTACCCAAAACATCATCGACAACACCAAAGACGGTTCCAAAGGTCAAAACAGAGAGACGAGCATCTCCGAGCAAGGAACCTAACACGAAATGGATTTGGAAGAAAAAAGAGCACATATATTCTCCACAAACAGCAAAACCAATCAAGCAATGGAGAGTTAATCCTTAGAAGACTCCACCACACCATTTTGCACCAAGCAAACCAAGCTACCAATGGCGAGAAAAAGCTCGACAACATGGTACCTAAAGCCGAGGAGATCAGCGTGCTAAAGCATCCTCATGGTATAATCAAGCAAAGAGCCCACAAGCTACAAAATTTTCTCTTTGGAAGACAACAACAACAAGTCTCGATATCAGAAATCCTTGAGTTGATTACTCAAGACCCAACTCTTGCACAACATATTGGTTTGAACTCCATTGATATTAGAAGCATGGTAGATCCAACCAAGGCTATGCATAGACACGATTGTTCAACCCATGCACACAATCATCCCGGAGTACGCCATCTAGGAGGGGTGGAAGGGCACTAAGTAATTGAGGGCAATGTTTGAAGAGGGAGAAAAAAGTTTGATATTAACGTGTGATTTTTTGTGAAATTAACTAATAATGTCCTTATATATTATCAAAAGGGAAAAATTCACTGATAAAATATTTCCGATGAGTGTAAATAGTGTATATAGTATCAGAAAACCATAAAAAATTAGTCCCTTTTTGTTATTTTTCATCATTTTTCTCGATATTGAAACTTAAACATTAAGGAGTCCAATAAAAAACAATAAAGCTGTGTTTTTCAATGGATTTTCTTAATTATTGGATTTTCACTTTGCTTTTGAAGCGCATTTTTTTATTTTCTTTGATTTTTCTCAATAAACAAGTCAAAAATTAATAATAAATAGCAAGGGAGCTCAGATGGAAAAATTGAAGGCATAGTGGTGATCAGAACAACAAGGCAGACAAGAAAAAAAAAATTCAATGAAATTGGAAGATAGAAGCGGGAAGCTTAAATTAGGCGACCAGACCTATTTTTGCAAATTTCTTGCAGAAGGAGCTACAGGAATCCGATCGGGAAATTTTTTGAGTCTAACATACATTTCGCAGCCTAGTAGGACTAACAGGGGAATCAAGAAAAAGTTAGTTTGGGAAGTCCAAATATAGATACCCAAGGTAGGCTAAAATCACCTCATTTCCACTTGTTGCCCTTGGAGAGAGAGCATTTCAACTTCTTCGCGCGTACTTTTTGGAGCCTACAGTCACCCGTTTTCAGCATCATTTCATAGGAGACATGAGGGGTAAGTTATTTACTCATCAATGACCCAATTTGTATGGCCGGAAATTAGTCTAATTCCTTAGAAAAAACCCTAGAATACGAGCAGTGCACGAAGACCTACGACTAGAAACTGATCATAGCGGCCTATCAGCTCAACCAAATCGGATGAGATTCGAATTGTAGCATCTCTAACAAAATAGAACCTTTCTATATCATCAATTGACCATTCGGAAAGGATCAAGGGGGTCCCTATTAGAAAAGCTAGGTTTTTGGCAGATGCTAGAATTCGGTTCTGACTCCATAGACAGCTGGCCTATAAGGTTTATATACATTGTATATGATTGGTTTTGTGAAATCAATCAAGCAAAGCCCTCGAAAAGCAGAAAATGGCTCGAAGGCTACAAAGCGTCAAATTCGACATACGAGGTCAGACTGACTCCAAATAGGCCAAAATTGGATGAGCTGCTTCACAACTATGTTGCGGACAAGCCATAGCCTTAGAGATGACTAACCAACTCAATAGGCAGTGTAGTCACAGGGATCGGTGATTTCAGAGTCGAAAAAGCACAAAGTGATGCTGGCAAGACCAAACTTTACTATATTCAATTTAGGACTTGTTTTAGGTGTATAGAATGTGTTTATGTCAAAAATTTTAAGTTTTGAAAGAAAAATGTGACTACTGTAAATAATCGCGATTATTTACTTTTACACTATTTTTGCTTGAAAGCTGCATCATCACGTCACATATCATTTGTACACACCTAATACATGCCAAAAATCAAATATGAGCCAAAATGATCACATATAACTTGGAAGATTGCCAAAAAACGCAAAGAAGTCTTTGCAAGCCAATTTTTGAGTTATGAACCACATTTCTTGATCCAAATCACCTCATATCCCAGACACAAGGTCTATACAATGCTTAGAACCAAGTTGTGCCAAAAAAATGTTGATTTTGGTAGAAACGTTAATAATCGTACATCCAAAGTACATGATGTGCTAAGCCCACTAGCCAGGTTTGAATAAATTTGGAGCTCAAAATCTCAAATTTTCTTTATATCTACTGTTTTAGAGACCAAAAGCCAAAATCTAGTACCATTTTCATCCTATGCATCCAAATCAGCCCATATTTCACTCAAAGTATCTATTTGGTATATACTTCAAGCTTGCAATTCAAAGAGTTGAAAAAATCACTCAGTTGTAAATAATCGCGATTATTTACTTTTGTTGCAATTTTTTGCTTTGACTTTATTTGTTCCTTACATGTTTTTATGCATCTATGCTTGTTCAAAAATTGATTTGAAGCAAATTGGACCAAAATTATCAGCATTTCAGACTGAAGGACATTTTAGAGAAAAATCTGTCAAATCTGCTAACTTTGACACTCTATTCACTGAACAGGAGCCATGAAAGCAGCAGAGAGGGCCAAGAAGAAGCTCAACCAAAAAGAATTGAAGAGACCAGCAACAACTAGACTGATTCATCAAGAATGAAAAAGGACATTTCTCAAAGGAACAACTTGAAGGCATAAACCAAGTGTTCACCGGAGATTCAAAGCACGAGCACATGAGGTAGAGCACAACAGCTAGAACTTTCACCAAAGAAACCGCTGCAGCCACATTTGCAGACCTCATTCACAAACAGGTGGAAGAGCCCGCAAGGTTATACCACCAGCACTTCCATTTCCTTGCTAAGAGGCCGCCAAGGTATACAACGCCCAATCATGCTGTAATCGAATTGGCCTATTTAACTTGAGAGTAGCAGAAATTAATGAAAGTACTTTTGAGAAATGACTTTGTGAGCATAGCGGGTGAACATAGTTGAAGATAGCAACATAATCATAGCAATTAGCTAAATTGGCATGAACAATACTTTTTCAAGAGAGAGAATTTAGAGAACATGACAACAGTTGAGGACCGGATTTATGTGGATTCGGTCCCCCCTCCAATAGGCATTTTTATTATGATTTCTCCCATTAAGAGAGACTTGCTACAATACAATCTTTGTGTTCCTTGTGACCTAGGTGGTGCAATGAAGATGGAAAGATTCATGCATCACAAACATAACATAAACTTGAAGAAATCTTTAACTATCCCAAGCCTCAGTCCCAAGACCTCAAACACCTTCGAAGGTGGAGAGAGCTAGCAGGGAATGAGGGTAGGGAAGAGGAAGAAGAAACATTTTGTAGGAGAAAGAATTAGTTCCTCACTTATCATAACTCTTCTTGCTAGCATACTTAATAGCATAGTAATGAAGAAGAAGGAGATGGAAAGATTAAGCATTGAAGCATGGCTCTTGGTTGGATTTGCACTCCATATCCAAGAGTGTTGGTGTAGGCTCTCAACCTCTACTTGCTTGGAGAAGGAGAGGGAGCTCTTGCACTTTGCATAGCACACAATGAGAGTGTTTGTGAGTGTGTGTGGGTGAGTATACCCCTAAGCAAACCCGTAGCTTGCTTGGGTCGACCCCCCCTTGTAGCTCATGCTTGAAAGCTCATTGGACCCCTCTAGGCCTAGCCAATCACAAGCAGGAGGCATTACAAGCAGGAAGGGTAGCCTTGAGACATGTGTCCCCTTTCCCCTTTGAGAGAGAGGGCTAGATAAATTCTAAAAAAATTATTTAAATCTCTAGTTTATTATTGGACCCCTTGGGTGGCCAACCAATAGGCTTCAGGCACACATGAGGGCAACATGTGGAGGAACTTGACAAGTGTCCCTTTTGCTTTCTTTGTACCATGCATGCCTTGTGTGAGTGTGTGGGGTGTTCTCTCTCCTCCTCGATGTAGGGATCTCCCCTCCTTGTAGGGATTGAATATTTGACTTTTTGACACCTCAAGCCCCTCATGCATAGGCCAGTTCCCACCACAAGCTTGGCTCATAAGCACTTTAATCTTTGGGCTGGGTTCTCACCTCAAGTGCAACCGTAGCATCTCAAGCATGTCAAGCACCTCAAGCATGTCAATAATTAAGCACCTCAAGCATCTCAAGCATCTCAATCATCAAGCACCTCAAGCACCTTAGTCATCAAGCATGACAAGCAGGACAAGCACTCGAGCTGGGTCGGGTTCCCGCGCCTCAAACTCAGCCTAGCTTACTAAGGTCAAAGGCCTTTTACACACATTATTGGAGGTCTTCAATGAAGCTAACTTAGGTCTTATGCTCCACTTGTTAGCCTTGCTCTTTGATAGCCATTCATTTGGGCCCCTTTACCATTGGCCCGTGTTGAGATAGATCTATAAGACATGTCTATATCTTAACACTTGTTCCCGTTTATTCTCCCAATTAAGTGATCAATTTAATATGAGAAAATCATTTGGGTTGGTTAGATATTAGATATTAGATTTTATGACATTAACACTCATTGAAATCATAGTCGTCCTCGACTATGAGGTAGAAGAGATAAAGCCTTAGTCATTAGTCAATTTTACTTAGGGGTAGAGGATCCTTTTTACCCTATGACATTCTTTCCAAGATGAGGATGATATAATCCATTTGGTGCTTGGGAGGCATAGTTGCCGCAAGCATGCTATCTTTAGTCCATTTCATTCTCCAAAGTAGAGTGACACAATTCTACTTGGTGTTTGAGATACGTCGTCATCACAAACATGATTCTAAGCATGCATATAGTTAAATTTGTGCACAATTAAAAAGAGGACTAGTCTTATAAGACAAAAACATGAGTCATTTAAAGAAATTTGTACATTTGCTTACTCTAATGTAGCATTGTAAGCATTGACAAGGTTCTACTATCATTAACCTGTATTCCTTGCATCCATCTAGCATCTTCAAAAGGATAATTTTTGAACTTAATAAGATACGTCGGGATAATCTTACCATGTCGTAGTACCTTGTCTTCATGCGAAGAACAGCTTCGGGTTGTAGCACCTCTTGGTCTTCAACTTGGGAGGGTCTTCAATAATTGGTTCAGTTGGTGGCTCTCCTTTGTAGGTTAAGTAGGGTTACATGAAAGGCATTGTGTATGAGCCAATGGTTGGGCACTTGAGTTGATAAGCCGTCTCATTGATGGGCTTCAAGATTTGGAAAGGACCATAGTATCTTTTTTGCTAGTTTAGCATATACTTTTGATGGCCCGTAGGATTTTTGCCCGTCTTTTGCCTTAATCGAGCTTCGGTAACTTGAGTAAGACCCATTCATTTTCTTTGAACATTAAGGCTCTTCTGTGCTTATCAGCAGAGCAGCTTTTTGCCTTTGTTGAGAGAGGATATAGCCTCCCTAATCTTTTGAAAAGATTCTTGTAGGTCATGGCTTATCATTAGCGGCGAAGATTTCCCATGTACTTTGAGTAGCAAGGACTTTTAGGTCTTCCCTCAATGATCTCAAAAGGTGCTTTTCTGTAGAAGTATGTACAGTATTATTGTAGGCATACTCTACAAGAGGTAAGTACTTTTCCCATTGTGAGCGTTGATCTACTTCGGTAAATAAGCCTTGAGTAGATCGAGTATCGTGAGATTGGCTATCTCACTTTGTCCATCCATTTGTGGGTGATAGGCCGAGAGAAATTCAATCTTGTTCTTAGATTTTCAAAGAGACTTTCCAGGAAATTACGGTCATTCTAGGATCTCTATCTGACATGATGGATGTGGGTAATCCATGGTGCTTGAAATTTGAGATATGAGAGTTGCCATTTGATGTGACTTAATAGTCTTTTTGACAGGAATAAAATGTGCTTGCTTGCTAAACCTATCAACTTTTGTCCATATTTCTGTATTCCCAAATTCAATCTTGTTCCTAGATTTTCAAAGAGACCTTTCCAGAAATTACTGGTCATTCTAGGATCTCTATCTGACATGATGGATGTGGGTAATCCATGGTGCTTGAAAATTTGAGATATGAGAGTTGCCATTTGATGTGACTTAATAGTCTTTTTGACAGGAATAAAATGTGCTTGCTTGCTAAACCTATCAACTTTTGTCCATATTTCTGTATTCCCATGGATAGACTTGGGTAATCCAAAGATGAAATCCATGGATATACTCTCCCATGGTGAATTTGGAATAGGCAATGGCTGGAGTAATCCAGGTTGCTTCCCTCTATCATACTTGGTCTTTTGGCATACTACACATTTTGAAACATACTCTTGTATGTCCACTTTCATGGTAGGCCAATAGAAGTACATCTCTACTCCTCGGAGAGTCAGTTGAATACCTCTATGCCCCGCATGTGGAGGAGCATGGGATTCATACATAATTTTCTCACGAAGGGACTGGGTAACACATAGCCTATTGCCGTGGAGAAGATAACTATCCTGCAAGGTGAATGGCTCCTCTTTCTTCCCCAAAGCAAGGGCTGACATTATGTCTCTAAAGTCAGGGTCAATAGCATACTCATCTATCATAGAGGATAGATCATTGTGAGTAGCTATAGACACCGCATTAACTTTGGGTCGTCCTGAAAGTGCATCGGCCACTTGATTGTGCTTACCAGCTATGTGAGGAGTATGGAAATTAAATTGAGAAAGAAAATTTTCCCACCTCATTTGTTTGTCGGAAAGCTTGGTTTGCGTCATGAAACACTTGAGACTTTGGTGGTCGGTTCGTAGGATAAATGGAGTCCCCAATAGGTAGTGCTTCCATGTGTCTAGGGCATGTAGAACAACTAAAATATCTTTCTCATAAATGCCCAAGACTCGTTCATCAATATTGAGCCTTCGGCTCTCATATGCTATGGCATGCCCTTCTTGAAGCAAAACTGCTCCAAGGCAATCACCACAAGCATCACATTGGACCTCAAATGGCTTTGAGAGATCCGGAAGCACGAGGACTGGTTGGGAAGTAAGCTTCTCTTTGAGCTTTTCAAAAGCATTTTGCTCCTTAGCAGTCCACACAAACTTAACGTTCTTCTTAGTTAAGTCGTGTAGTGGTCCTACTACTTGAGAGAATTTTGCTATGAAGCGTCTATAGTATGCGCACATACCAACAAAGCTTCTTAGCTCATGTAGATTTCTTGGGTTAGTCCATGATTTATTACCTCTAACTTTGATGGATCCATTTGGATACCATCTTTAGAGATAATATGACCTAGGTATTGAATCTCTTGTAGGAAGAATTCGCTTTTCTTTTGGTTGAGAAAAAGCTTGTTCTCCCTCAATGCTTGAAAAATCACTTGGAGATGTTGCTTATGTTCCTCCAAAGACTTGGAGTAGATGATGATATCATCAAAGAACACTCCAGTGAATTTGCGGTATGGTCTAAAAATTTTCTCCATCAAACGATTGAACGTAGCTGGTGCATTAGTCAAGCCAAAAAGCATGACTAGATATTCATAAAGACCAAACGTTGTGCGAAACGCCGTCTTTAAGATATCTTCATCCACTATCCTTATTTGATGATAGCCACTCTTAAGGTCAATCCTACTGAAGTAGGTCGAGCCTTGTAGCTTATCAAACAGATCTTCTACCCAAGGTACGGGAAATCTGTTTTTGATAGTGATATGGTTTAGTGCTCGATAGTCCACACACATACGGTATGTACCATCTTTCTTTTGCACTAAAAGGACTGGAGAACAAAAGGAAGAGGAACTAGGCCTCACCATCCCTTTGTCTACCAGCTCTTGTACTTGCCTCATGATCTCCTCTTGTTGAGCTTGTGTGACTCGATAAGGAGGCTTGTTAGGTGGTGAGCTTCCAGGAAGGAGCTCAATACGATGGTCATCATCCCCTCGTTTTGGAGGTAAGTCCATAGGGATATCATCGATGAACACATCTTGGAATCCGTTTAGAAAATTAGACAAGTCTAACTCTTCTTGATTCCTACCATTTACATTTGATGAAACATTAGTATCGTTTAGAGACTCTTTGACAAAAATCATGTACGCAGAAACTGAGCTCTTCATTGACTTATCAAAAGCAAGAGGATTTACAAGTGGAATAGTGCGACCACGCTCACTAGCATCTATATACATGTTCTCTCCCCTGTAGGTGAAGTAGATTCTCCTTTCAGGGAACTTCATGTTGGCAGCCATGCGATCAAACCATGGTGCCCCTAGGATAACATCCTCATGTTGGAGAGGAGAGATGAAGAAGTCTTCCTTGTCGACATAGCTTTGGACACGAAGCCTCAACTTTCCAATCAAGGGAGTAACGGAGCCTTTTTGTCCCTTGAAAGCTGCATCAGCCACTACTATATCTCCCATCTCAAAAGCTTGAATGCCCAACTTGGTGGCCAACATGGGAGATAATTCACATATCAAAAGCTTGAATGCCCATCTCAAAAGCTTGAATGCCCAACTTGGTGGCCAACATGGGAGATAATTCACATCTCAAAAGCTTGAATGCCCATCTCAAAAGATTGAATTCCCAACTTGGTTTCCCATAGCTTGTTGTAACCTAGTGACGAGATAATTCACAAACATGGGAGCATCATCATTAACACCTTCATGTGCAAAATCAAAGCTATCAATGTTCATTCTACTCTCTTGATTATTGTCAGCCATGTTAACAAAATTTATGTATGTACTTAGTGTATGCTTTGGAAATTCAAAACCTTAGTTGCCACTCCTCTTAGCCTTTTAAAATCGGCTCTTAAGTATCTACACCCATGGCTTGAAGTGGTTAATTATAGAGAGTAGAGGAGTAAGTCTAATAGAGCAGAGTTGCCAAGGGCCAGCTCCTTTCGGACTTCTTATGGCTCAATAATGGTAAATCCATAGGAAAGTCTAAAAAGACTCCATTATTAAGTCCAAAGCTCCCGAGGTGTGCACCATCCCCCACATAGTGGGCTCAACAAAACCGATAATAGATCCCAGTTCCACTTACCCTAATATAATTAACAACATCAACCATTTATAGGCTATTTAAGGACCTCTCTTCTTAAGCAAGAAAAGAGAAACCAAATGCTTTGATACCAATGTAATCGAATTGGCCTATTTAACTTGAGAGTAGCGGAAATTAATGAAAGTACTTTTGAGAAATGACTTTGTGAGCATAGCCTGTGAACATAGTTGAAGATAGAAACATAATCATAGAAATTAGTTAACTTGGCATGAAAAATACTTTTGCAAGAGAGAGAATTTAGAGAACATGACAACAGTTGAAAACCGGATTTATGTGGAGTCGGTCCCCCCTCCAATAGACATTTGTATTATGATTTCTCCCATTAAGAGAGACTTGTTACAATACAATCTTTGTGTTCCTTGTGACCTAGGTGATGCAATGAAGATGGAAAGCTTCATGCATCACAAACATAACATAAACTTGAAGAAAGCTTTAACTATCCCAAGCCTCAGTCCCAAGACCGCAAACACCTTCGAAGGTGGAGAGAGCTAGCAGGGAATGAGGGTAGGGAAGAGTAAGAAGAAACATTTCGTAGGAGAAAGAATTAGTTCCTCACTTATCATAACTCTTCTTGCTAGTATACTTAAGAGCATAGTAATGAAGAAGAAGGAGATGGCAAGCTTAAGCATTGAAGCATGGCTCTTGGTTGGATTTGCACTCCATATCCAAGAGTGTTGGTGTAGGCTCTCAACCTCTACTTGCTTGGAGAAGGAGAGGGAGCTCTTGCACTTTGCATAGCACACAATGAGAGTGTTTGTGAGTGTGTGTGGGTGAGTATACCCCCTAAGCAACCCCGTAGCTTGCTTGGGTCGACCCCCCCTTGTAGCTCATGCTTGAAGCTCATTGGACCCCTCCAGGCCTAGCCAATCACAAGCAGGAGGCATTACAAGCAGGAAGGGTAGCCTTGAGACATGTGTCCCCCTTTCCCCTTTGAGAGAGAGGGCTAGATAGATTCTAAAAAAATTAATTAAATCTCCTAGTTTATTATTGGACCCCTTGGGTGGCCAACCAATAGGCTTCAGGCACACCATGAGGGCAACATGTGGAGGAACTTGACAAGTGTCCCTTTTGCTTTCTTTGTACCATGCATGCCTTGTGTGAGTGTGTGGGTGTTCTCTCTCATCCTCCCTGATGTAGGGATCTCCCCCTCCTTGTAGGGATTGAATATTTGACTTTTTGACACCTCAAGCCCCTCATGCATAGGCCCAGTTCCCACCACAAGCTTGGCTCATAAGCACTTTAATCTTTGGGCTAGGTTCTCACCTCAAGTGCAACCGTAGCATCTCAAGCATGTCAAGCACCTCAAGTATCTCAATAATTAAGCACCTCAAGCATCTCAAGAACCTCAATCATCAAGCACCTCAAGCACCTTAGTCATCAAGCACGACAAGCACCTCGAGCTGGGTCGGGTTCCCGAGCCTCAAACTTAGCCCTAGCTTACCTAAGGTCAAAGGCCTTTTACACACATTATTGGAGGTATTCAATGAAGATAACCCTAAGGTCTTATGCTCCATTTGTTAGCCTTGCTCTTTGATAGACCATCTCTCATTTGGGCCCCTTTACCATTGGCCCCGTGTTGAGATAGATCTATAAGCACATGTCTATATCTTAACACTTGTTCCCGTTTATTCTCCCACATTAAGTGATCAATTTAATATGAGAAAATCATTTGGGTTGGTTAGATATTAGATATTAGATTTTATGACACATGCGGTTGCCACAACCTTTACGCAAGTCCTCAAATCAATGACTAGGCAGACAATTGACCACACACAATATGCCTTGTCCACATTAAAAGGGACAAAGAAAGAAGTAAAAATTACATACCTGGTGCACCAGAGGTTTTGACAAGGATTTCTTACCATGCCATCGGCATGGCAGACAACTTGCCACTTGCCCCAGATCAGAACACGTGGATAGTGACAACACAACTTTCCCCTCTAGCTACAAGATCTTCCAAGAAATCCTGCAAGTATGATGAAGAGTCGGCTGAGAGCTCGCCAGAACATCACAGCAATGATAGCTCAAATAATGAAAAAAAAAGAGCATGATGGGAGGAAATGAAGATAAAAGCCGTGGCAGCACACCAAGGAACCCATACAAAAGCAAGCCCAGTTTGAACGAGAAAAACACTCTCACCAACGCAGCTTCAAAGCACAAGGAAAGGACCCGAAAAAGTGGGTGCCTACTGGGCTTAAGGGACCAAGAACCAAGCATCACACCAGGAAGCAGGCTGAAGACTCCACGGAATCCCTAGAACGGATGTATCAAGAAGCATAAGCTTTAAAGATGAAAGAAGCACAAGAAGCAGCAAGTAAAGCAAAAGAGGCGGCAGAACAACAAAAGCCAGCAGAGGAAGCCACTACACAAGGAGAAGCACAACATGCTCAAGGTGATGGGTCTCCCCGCGTCTCTTCTCTTGGTTCTGAACACTAAGATCACCCAATGCGAAGCCCATCACCATCACCAACAGTTAGATTCATGGCAACTGAGCAAACATAGCCTGAACAAAAAAAGGCAATTGAATCTTCACAGAAACCTGAACAAAAAGAGGTAGCTGAATCAGAAGAAAAGGCAGCTGAGTCTACACAAGAACAGGAAAAGGAGCACGACAAAGAGGCAGAAAGGGCAGCCAGACCTGCACCATCAGGGGACAATAATAAGTTTGAGCAGTCAGGAGATCAAGTGGCCGAGGAAACACCCTTAACCTCAACACAGCAAGAGAAGGCCAAGGCACACCCTCTACCTCAACGAAAAAGGATCAGCCATAGCCACAAGGGCAACAACAATTAGCAGCCATGACGTAGCCAGAGGTAAAAGAATCTGCAAAAACATCAAGATTGGCAATCGAATGATGAAGTCATCCTGCAAGTAAATGAGTATGCTAAGCAAATGCAGGATATGACTGAACGACTTCGCTCAGTAGCACTTGGCCGTAGCACAAGGGCCAAAGAGTTAGAGATGGTGATTGACGCACTCCAAGGGGAGTTAGACCACCGAATCAATGTCATCACCGATCTACAGAGGCAAGTGCAGGAGTTGAAAGCAGAAGCTGAACAACATTAGCTCGCTAAGGATAAGCAACAAAAAGAAATGGAGAAGCTTGGTGATTTGTTTATAAAATTTTCACATGCATGCAAAGCAAAGGATGAGCAACTGACAGAAGTTACAAATGAACTTCTAACTACAACCCTCTCAGTTCAAAAAATTCAGGGTACAGTTAGATGTGGCCAGTGCTTCCTTAAAGTACTCAGAACAAAGGATAAATGATCAAGCGATATTCTTGCGGAAAATACAAGAGAATCTAGACGAAGCCTCGATCAAGGGCACAAATGAGGTCTACAAGGCATTAGAGAAGAAAAACAACGACCTCGAGCTAGAGCTTAAGCTAGAGCAGTCTCAACACAGAGACTTGGCTTTGATGCGGGTCCAAAGAGAAGACGAGCCGCTGAAAGAAATAGCAGAACTTAAAAGAGTCAACCAGCTATTGAGAAAGGGACGGCCGGAAACCAAGAGGAGAGAGGAACTTCAAAACAGCCCCACATAGAGATTCCTCAGTTTCATTCACTGAATTGGAGGCGCAGCCAACAGAAGAGCCAAGTGGTGAGGAAGAGTTTCAAGTACCCATTAGTGAAGAAGACACAGTGCCAATGGTCCAGCTCTCAAAGGCTAAGGAAGATGCACTGAAGGAAAAAATTACACAAGAGGTAAAGAAGGCCGCAATGGATTAGGAGCTGAGAGTACTTAATTCCGTCAATGTCACACAATTGACTCCCAATCAAATCAATGTGCAATGGCACCAACAATCCCTGCTCTATCTTCTGATTAAAGTGGAGGTGCTACAAGTGTAAGAAAGGCTTTACACTGACATGAAAGTCGAGGGCGCACATCAAGACCAATTGAAGTGGAGGTTGAGCTGGTTGAACAAGAATCCAACTTAGGTACTTGATTCTGTTCAAAGAGCACCTACGACCCTACAAAAGGATCCTACCTTCTGTCCTATACCAAGAGTAAGGACATGGATAGCACATGAGACATTACTGAAGAAGCGGCCAACTTGGTTGAATTACCCCAGATTGCCTGCTCCAGAAAAGGGACCACCGACTGAAGAATACATGGTGAAAACCTAAAGGGCGCGATGTTATTCTTTAAAAGTCTACCAGATTTGTCATGTGCAATGCTATACAAGATCTGCCAAATGTTGCTCACCTGCATCGAAGTGTTCCATGAGCCAGAGCAAGCAGGTGCCCCTTGGATGTCATTCCTCGAGGGTAACAAAGGGTTGTGCTATGATCTCAGTGGCCAACCTTCCAAAGAAGTCCTCTATGGCTTCTACGCTAGGTATATGTTTCTGCCTTCTCACAATATGCTGGCGTTCGAGAAAGCGTTCTACACAAAATTCTCACTTGGTGAACGAAAATATTTGGACCAGTGAGATCAGCAACCTAACATCAAGGTTCATAGGCTACTTAGTAGTGGAGCTGAAGAACAAAGTCACCATGCAGTATTTGCAAGTGCTCGATAAAGAGCAAAAGATCAGATACCAAAAGGCACTGAATGCTCTTAAAGACCGCCTCACCAGCCGTCATTCCGAAGACTACTTCAACCCATAAAGCTGTGTCAAGGGACGACACATGCGAGGAGGGGGGGAATGTAGTAGCAAGCTAACATAGACACCACGGATATCATTTTTTTGAGCTCTCATTGTAAAAATACTTATTATTTTGATAAATTGGGAATATTTTAACTCCTATTTTTTGGATAAACCTTGTGATTGATGAGTCGGGGCTACAAACTTCTAGGTTGTATCAACCTGTCATTGCCTATCTTTAGTTAGAACTCCTAGATTATTAGTTTTGATCACCAAAAACCTTGGCTAAGGTATAAAAGCCAATTTTTGTAAGTTATTATTAAGTTTTGGATAAGGAAATACACAGCGTGAGCTACGACGCTCACTTCTTTCCTTCTTGTGCTTCCTACTCCCTTCCCTGTTGTCATCTTGTAGTCGCGTTTGTTACATAGCAAATGCAGGTAAGAGCTCTACACATTGACGTAAACACAACACAGTATTTTGTAGCTTTTGGTGTCGGCGATCTGCGGCCTAATTTCATCATAAATAGGAATTTATACTTTGAAATAAAAAACTAAGAATAGGCGGGGTATTGGGGCAGCATTGCTAAGCATTTAGGTGCATTCTGGGTCGAAAACTGCTAGGTCAAAAATCCATTGTTGTTAATAATCGCGATTTTGGCACTTGACCTAAAGTGGGGTTTGAGACCATAAGCATGTGTGCTTAGGTCTTATAAACTTGTCCTAGAAGTTTTGCTACGTTTGGATGTCATTTGATGTTGTAACGGATGTGAATTGTTTGTCAATGAGCGATTGGCTTTTAGTGATTTCAATCACTTGAGTGCAGCTTGAGTTAGATGCGAGTTGTTAGTTGTTTTCCGAGAGATTGACAACCTCTTGTAGCTCTATGCACTAGTCGAGTCAACTTCGTCCCATGGATTGACAATTTAATCGTGGTTCTCGCTAAAACTGCAATAAGATAGGATAGTGAGGTTAGACACGCGTCCCACATGCCCATCATTGGAAGAAGAATTATGCAGCAACACCTCAACTACATGTGGCGAGCATGTCCAAGGAGTCCGTTCGGCCATCACCAAGACACAACCGCCGAACAGGCTTTGAAGGGAAGCCTTGCTCCTGCCAAGGAGAACCCGAACGTGCCACGAACACCACCACTATTACCACCAATGGCGCTGTTCCGAGCAAGCCCTCGACAAGTGAACCGGGCCACCAAGAGTCCTCCATCAAGAGGTGGGACGGAAGCCCTCTCCCTGTTTCCAAAAAGAAGTGTAGAGCGGGCGAGCAAATGAAGCATCACCACAATCATGGGGAGTGCAGCCGAGGGCCCCTCTTGAGCGAACTCTTGCAAGTCCGGTCGAAGAGGCTCCGCAATCAGGCATTGCTGCAATACCCATGCATCAGTGACCCAGTGTCCCCTCCCTATGAGCCCCCCAACTCGTGGAGGCTGAGCAAGCCGCCAAACCTTAGCATGGTGCACCTCCCTCATAATCTTTTTTACTACTAAGATGGCTTGAAGCCAAGTGAGCTTTAAATGAAATGACCAAGTTACAATACAAAAGAATTCTATAGTAAAGAAAGCTAAAAAAAAAGTCAAATAAATCCTTAATGAAAAGACCCATTTACATTATAAAAGAAATACTTAATCTTTACCAAATCTCCACTTTCAACCAAACTTATCAAAGCATAAATGTGTCTCCATCCATCTGCATGCTCTACGTCAATGACTCACAAATTGCACCTTTCCTCTACCATAACCTTCTGGCTTTATGTAGACAAAAAAGGTTGAAAATAGACACAAATTTGAGAAGAGAGAATATTTCCTAAGAAAGACCATGTCTTGTAGACGCATGATGGGATCTCAACTGAAGATGACATATCCACCAGAATTTTCTTGAAGACGTATAGAAGCACATTTTTGAAAGCTATTGCATGACCTTTTTGGTCTACATAAGGCCTTCGTAAAGGATGGAACTCTTAGGGAGAAAACTAGGCAAAAATCCCTCCAAGACAAATATAAACCGGAAATTTTACAACAGTAGCCAGTATTTTTGAAAAATTACACTATTCTCCATGTATTTTAAGCGGAATTTTCTCCTTCTTGCCCTCCCCTCAACCGGCTACTTTGATTTTGCAACCGGCTCAAGGCTAAGCTGAGGCACACTTTTCCCGAACACTCGATGGAACTCTTAGGGAGAAAACTAGGCTATGGAGAGTTGGAGAAAGCTATCCTATTAGTGCCACATGGCAAGTTGATGATAGCAAACCTTTTCTTTTTTTATTTCTTGTAAGAAACAACAACCAGTGAACATTTGTCATCTGTTTCTATAAAGAGTATAAATAGGCACGAAAAATTAAAAGGTATTCTTAATGGCTTCAAAAAATTAAAAGGTATTCCTAATAGCAAAGTTGTTAGTTTCTAATATTCGATCCTAAAGAGAACCTTTGAAATGGGAAGAGAAGTAGCTACAACACAATCCCACGAGGGTGCTTGTTATCTCTCTCTCTCTCTCTCTCTCTCTCTCTCTCTCTCTCCACCCATGTAGGCATTGTGACCATTCTCTCTCTCTCTCTCTCTCTCTCTCTCTCTCACACACACACACACACACACACACACACACACACACACACACACACACACACACACACACACACACACCATCACGTGGCCTACAGAGAACACCCCCCCCCCCCCCCAAGGTCGCCTCTGCATGCTTCCCAACTTCTTGTGCTTAATATCATGCCTTTTTCAATTTCAAAACTATTGATTGAGGGCAAGGGGAAAGGGAGAAATTCCGCCCCAAAAATAGAAAAAATAGTGTAAAAATCGGAAAAATAAACCTAATTTTCTAAAATTTCCTCTTGGCAAATCCAAGGAAAGGAATTTTGTATGTTTGGAAAAATGATTTTTGCCGAACACTGGCTAGGAGAGAGCTTAGAGGAGAGGGACAAAGACCTACTTTTGTAGGATCCTTACACGAGTTGAGGAAATGTATTTTATTAGATAGGTCCTTCACATCAAGAGAATCCAAAGTTCTTATCTTTCTTTTCTTTTCTTGTCTGCTAAGTTTGTGGTCTCACTCGCAAAGCAAGACCAACCTTGGGCTACTATGGCCAAGGCCATGATGGACAATGCCAAGCTTTACTCGCAAGGTGGACAATGGAAAGGGCTCCAGGTACATGACAAACCGCTTGCCACGTGGTGGGCTAGCTTAAAACTCGAGGGTGCAACGAGCGAGTTGATGATAGCAAACCTGTTCTTTTTCTTTTTCTTTTAAGAGGAACAACAACCATTGAACCAAGCATCCTCTTGGGTATATGTATGCCCTTTTGAGAGATAGGTGACATTTGTTATTTGTTTTTATAAAGAGAAATAATAGGCACTTTGAATTGTGGTCTCTCATCCTCTTGTGAAGGCCATTGTGACCTTTCAGCTTGTCGGAATGCTAGGAGAGACCTTAGAGGAGGGGGGGACAAAGACGTACTTTTTTTAATAGCAAAACTCACAATTGTGAGTGAATTATATTGAGCAGCTGAAAAAATTACCGAAAAAATTACAAGGTTTTGTCATGCTCATGTTAAGCCATGACAACATCCAAGAATCATAATTACAACGACTATTAGGGTAGCCACTCCTATTGATGGCCAAGGTTTGTCCCCGTCCCGGGTATTCCGTCTGTTGACAACAAGGCACAAGAAGTCCTAGACCAATCCTCCGAGTGATGCTTGCGCCCGATTGCCCATATTAGCACTTTGCTTTCCTGTATAATTTCTGCGAAGCTTGCCACCTCACATCCACCTTCAAAAACACGATGGTTCCTTGTTTGCCATACATTATGAAAGAAGAAGTATCGGACAATCTGGGTGCTGACGAGGAGTGCAGGGCTACCTGAGTTTTTACCTCCAAAGCATAGGTCAATCTTGAAAAACCTAATTTTCCATGTTCTCTGGACCCACTTGCATACTTTCCCTGCGAGGTCTTTTATAGCTGGGCAGTCCATGAAAAGGTGGTCTAGATCTTCACTAGTCAACCTCCACCCCAAGCATCGATTTGACCCAATCCCTCTCCCCTGAATCTTCACCCCCGTCGGTAGACCACCCAAATAACCTTCCATAGGAACACCTTCATGTACTGTGGAACCTTTGGCTTCCATATGGTCTCCATTACATGCTCCCACCTTTCCTCCGGCCATTGCTTTTTCCATAGCTTATTAAGGGAGCTAGACCAATTCTTCTTTTGCATCATTGTCTGATAAATGATTTTGGTATGTGGTTTCCCCAAGAGATTGCTTCCGGGCCATTTCCAGGCTTTCCAGTCCAACTTCGAGTCACAGATTGGCATCACTAAATTGTCAAGTTCTTTCATCACTTTATGTACAAGCAAGACCTCCAAGCTATTGAGTTGGTACTAGGCAATCATACGGTCAATGGTTTTCCAACTCTTGTTGACACTGTCCCAGAAGTGCTCAAGTCGGATCAGACACTTATTGTTCAGCTTCCTTGCAATCTCAATCCAATAGGGAGTTTGTGGCAGATCTATAACTTGGGAGAGCCAGGGGGACCAATGCAGGATGGAGTTCTTGAAGTATCTGGCTTCTTCCCCCCACTTTAAGTCTCCTGCAACTCTATTGCATTTTCTTACCAGTTCTCCTGAGCTACCCCCTAGTCTAAAGGTAGACCACGCTGGGGCAAGCAGCTTGTCATGAACCTCCACCCCTCTCCACTTTCCTCCCTTCGAGCCAAGTTTAGCTGCTTCTATCATATCTCTGATCATAACTGCCCAAACTTGATCCTGTTTAGCCAAGGAGACAACAAATTTGGTGCAACAAGCTTCCGCATAGGTCACAAGGTTAAGAATCCCAAGGCCTCCTTGATTCCCCGGCCGAGCAACCGATTCCCAACTGGCCCATTGCCATGGCCTGGAAGATTTCGTATTATTTTTCCATTAAAATGTTTTTACTGGAACTCTTTCCAGTGACACTTAGCCATCTTGAGAAGCGGGCTAGTGAAGGCAATATAAGGAATCATGAAAGCATTCATCACTTTTATCTGACTTGGGAAAGGGAGAAGAGCATACTCCCACCTACTCATTTTTGTTTTGATTTTTTCAATTACCCACTCGAATCTTTGCTTGTGAGTTACATCCACCCCCAAGGGGGCTCCCAGATGTCTGAAGATCTTTCCTTTTGTGACAATCTCCCCTGACCAGACAGAAGGATCAAATGAGTCATTTTCTGATAGGAAAATCATCCTTGACTTCTCTACATTACACTAGGACCCCGAAGCTACCGAGAACATTTGTACAATCTCTAGAGCTTTTCTGATGACCTGGGGGCATGCCTTCAATAAGAGGAGAGAATCATCTGCAAACAGTTTTGCCAAGAGCTGTCTATTTCCTGGTAAAACAAGGCCTTGCACCTCCTCGCATTCCGCACTAGCTTCGAGCGTCGTGATTAGAGGATGTGATCCTATGGCAAACATTAGGGGGGGAAAAGGGAATCCTTGTTTAATAGACCTTTTAACCTCAAAAGAGCCCACAATTCTATCGATAAAAAGGAACTCTAATTGGCTTATAGCCCCCATTGCACGAACCATCCGACAGAGGCCCGGCCCAAAGCCTAGAGCTTTCATGGTGGCTTCTATATAAATCCATGGTATTCTATCATAGGCCTTGTCCAGGTCCACCAACTGCAGCAGAATGCACTCCTGCTTTGTGACCGTTGCATATTCTATGCCCACCATCGCTGCCAAAGATGTTATCGTATATGGACCTTCCTTTAATGAAACCATGTTGATGGGGGGAGATGATCTTGGTTAGTAAGGGGGCTAGTTTGAGGGCTACTGCTTTAGCTATAATTTTGTAGGCAGCCGACATCATCGTTATAGGGTGCCAATGTTGAAGTTTAGAGCAGCAGATCTGTTTTGGGATGGGCTTGATAAGCCCTCTCTTCACACTTGTCTCCAACGACCCTTCGACCATGGCTTTATTGGTCGAACTTGTGATTGAGGCCTTGAGATTATCCCAAGATTCTACGTAGAATTCCACCGTCATCCCATCCCAACCAGGGGACTTTTCCTTGCCAAGGGCTTGCAATGCTAGTGAACATTCATCTTTGGAAAATGCCCGTTCCAAGTTATTAGCTTCTGAGTGGGGAATTTCCTTTTTAACACTCTGTAGTAAGGTCCCTCTGGCCTCCTCCACTTCTTGGGACCGGGTCTCCATCCGTCCAATGATTTGGCTGAGATAGCTCAGCATCATACCAGCCATTTCATCCTGGTTATGAACTGTTGTCCCTTTCTCATCATTGAACGAGCGGATGTGGCCCCGACTCTTCTTGATTTTTAGAGCCCTAAAAAAAGAGCTTGATTGGAGGCTTCCGGTTGCAAATAAATCTCCCTAGAGAGAAGTCTAGCCTTTTTGATATCTTCTACCTGCTCATTAGCGAGGTTCGATTTGGCTTCAAGCCATTGTTTGTGTTCGCCCTCAGTAGCATGCAGGTTGGCTTTAATACCGGTAAACAATTGTACCTCTGTTGAAAGATGCAGCAGGTTATCCTCCCTAGCTTTCTTGATTCGAGGGCCCGAGGTTTTTATTGCTTTCTGGATGCTCCGAGCAAAGAGGTCCCACGCATTGTGCTTGTTGAGGACGACATCTTTTTTTAGCTTACCCAGTGCTTTCTTGGCTATATTCCTGAATAGAGGGTCTTTGAAAAGGTGTGCCCCAGTTACCAACAATTTTTTTTTACCTCTTGGGGTCTGCTCCTCCTCTTTATTCTTCTTAAATTGAATGTGCAGAGGAATGTGGTCCGAGAGGATTGTTGTTGGGACTACCTTCATTTCCATCAGCGTCTGTATCCAGTCAGCTTGGTGCGAGCAATAGCATCTGTCCAGTCTGGAGGCAGTGGGGGCGTACTGAAGACTTGTATAGGTGAACCCAAGCATGCTGTTCCATGGGCCAACATCCCATAAGTCAATCATTGCCCACTTTTTGCACAAACTTTTCCATTTAGACTTTTCTGAGCCAGCCAACACACTTGAGGATCCTGTTCTATCCCTGCTCTTTTCTACCATGTTAAAGTCTCCAACCAACAACCACTCCCCTTCAATAGGGGTATCTCTAAGATACATCCATAGTTTGGCTCTATCTTTTGCAATGCAAGGGCCGTACACATTCACAATGGTGAGGGGACGCCCTTCCCATCTGATTCTAATCCCCAGGATCCTACCGGATGGGTGGTTAAGAACCAATTTCGGCTCCAGTTCTCTGTCCACAATGCTGAGGACGCCACTGAAGGCGTTATTTCCTTCTCCATAGAATATCAGTTTCTTTCCTAGCATCTGCTTTCTCTTGCTATGGGCATCTAGATGGTGTTCCTGAATGGCCCAAAAGTTGACTTTCTTCTCCTTTTTTATTTCCTCCTAGAAGAGGGTACTCTTCTTCCGTGTTTTCAACCCCTTTACGTTCCAAGATTGGATAGTGAGTGACTCCATCATTAATAAGGGGTTCATTGGGATAAAGGAACAAATTCTTCAGCATCCAAATCATTCTCCCCCCCCCCCCCCCCCCCCCCTTCTCCTTGGTCTCAAGAGAATTTGGGGGTTCCAAGTCAGAGGATTTCTTTTCTTGCAGCGTTGCCAATGGATTGTGCAGAGGGATAGTGAACCCCCCTCCTTTCGAAGGGGTAGAGGATGAATTATATCCTTTCACCTCCAGTGTTCTGATGACTTGCAGCACTTTGGAGTCTCTTGCCACCGCCTTCACTCTTTTGGCTCTTTTTAGACCAGGGACTTGGACAGCCGTCGCCGTTGTTACTGTCATAAATTTGGGGGTAGCAGCAGGGGTGATTATCATATTCACATTGCCTGTACCTTCAAAATCTCGTTGTATGGGAATCGATTCTTCCACCATCTTATCCCTGCATCTTTGTATCCATTTTCTCACACACCATCCCTCCTCAATACTTCCCTAAATTTGTCACTTCATTATTGTCTCCCTGCTTCTCCAGTCCTCCCATCGGGGATTCCACTTTATTGGGGCCCTGTACTGCCGGAGCTGTAGTATCATTAGAATTCAATGGGAAATCCTTGGCGAAGTGACCAAAGTTGTTGCATTTAAAACATGCCCCTTTTGCCAAAGTAAGTTCCAAAGTTTAGCGGAATGGTAACAAGCCCAGCTCCGACATTAATAACCATGATTTTAGGTGTCGTTTTAGACAAATCCCATCCTATACAAACCTTGTTTGAAGTTCTGCCAAAACCTCTCTTACTAGGTATAAATAAGGGAGTGCCCAATTGGCTAGCGAGCATCCTTAGATTATCCCACAGCCAGCTAGGCAGTCCCACAAACTCTACCCAGATTAGATGAACCACTTGTAAAGATTCAACTAAGTCGAACACTGGCTCCCAAGGCACCACACACACCGTAGTCCTATTAAATACTAGGGGCCCTTTGTCGAGGATCTTATCCGCATCGGAGGCCTCTTTGAATCTCACTGAGCAAAAAACTTTAGCTAGGTAGGAAGTACTTTCAACTGCTCCTCCATGGCCAAGAATTTGAGGACCCTACAGGCATTGGATCATTGTTAAGGGTTCTTCCACTGAACCCAAATATAAGCGTCATCTTAGCTTGGCTGGCTAGCTGTTTTTTTATAAGTGCTGGTGGAATCGCTGCAGTAATAGCCACGACTACCTCCACATGCTGTGGCAAGGACCTTTTTAAAGCAGAGAAGGCTCGATCTGCCAACCCGTCTTCTACCAACCCTCTGAACTCTGAATGGGAGCAAGTTCTTTTGTTATTGTTAGGGCCAGAAGCCTCAAGCGTTTTGTTGACTTCCAAGATCTCTTGTTGCAGTCTAGCTTTTGTATTCTGCAGGTTTTTGATATCCCCCGCACTTGATAGCCCTTCTGCTGAGCTTTTTGTTAAGTATGGAGCCTGATTTACCCTTGTAATTTTCTGTGGTAAAAGCGCACATTTGTAAGGCCCCCATTATGAGGAGAAGCCATCGTGTGTGAAGGTAAATCACTCACCGGAAACCAAAATTTTCACAGTCAAAAACCAGGGGCAACTTTAGGGGCCTCGGGGACGGAAGCCCCCGAGACTTTTCCGCCCCCGAGACATTTTTTCCCTCGCCGGAATATTCCTTTTCGCCGGAATATTATGGCAGGACAGCGGCCGCAAAGTGGTCGGAAAACAACCATCGGTTGGCCGGTGGCCGGTAGTCAATGGTCGGTGGTCGAAAGTCAATGGCATGTGGCCGAATTCAAAAGCGGACTTGTCTCCTCAAGGGCGGCCACACATGGGCGGATTGGAGGGTCCGATTTGGACTTATTCACACAAGGGCGGCTACACATGGCTGCCTCTCAATCATAAGAGAGGACAACCCTTTTGGCCTATAAAAGGAGGCCATTTCTACACACATTTCATAGTGTGAAGTTGATGCAACAAGGTGAGTGTGAGGTGGTGAGAGTGAAGCAAGGCGGGAGCTCCATTAAGGGTATAATCCCTTTGTAAACTACTTCTTGTTTTGAAGTACTAAAGCCATTGAGTGTCTACTTTCCCGTGGATGTAGCCCACATTGGGTGAACCACGTATATCGTGTGTACTCTCTCTCTCTCTCTCTCTCTCTCTCTCTCTCTCTCTCTCTCTCTCTCTCTCTCTTTACTCTATAATCTCGTGTATGTAAATCTGTCTCTCTCCATTAAGTAATCTACTCAATTGTCTATTTAGCTACGTCTTATTTCCTAACAACTGGTATCAGAGCAAGGTTTTCTCGTAGCTAAATTATCTCAACGAAATGATTCCTTGAATTGAGTGGGAGTTATGGCGGAGGAAGGGAAGCTCAAGATTGAGAAGTTCAACGGCAAAAACTACCAACATTGGAAGATGCAGATTGAAGACTATCTCTACCAGAAGGACCTCTTTTTGCCACTAGGTGGTCTTGCGAAGAAGCCCGCAACAACGGCAGATGAAGCATGGATTGTCCTTGATCGAAAGGCACTGGGAACAATCCGATTAAGCTTGGCGTCAACGGTGGCCTTCAATGTTTCGGAGATGAAGACCATGGAGGACTTGATGAAGTCACTTGACGACTTCTACGAGAAACCATCGGCATCCAATAAGGTATTTCTTATGAAGCGCTTGTTCAATCTAAAGATGGCAGAGAATGGTTTAGTTGCAGAACACCTAAATGACTTTAACACAAATATAAGTCAACTTCGATCGGTGAAAATCAATTTTGATGACGAAGTGCGAGCTCTCCTTATACTATCATCTTTACCGGATAGTTGGGACAACCTTGTGA
Source organism: Adiantum capillus-veneris (assembly GCF_014529385.1). Taxonomy (NCBI): domain Eukaryota; kingdom Viridiplantae; phylum Streptophyta; class Polypodiopsida; order Polypodiales; family Pteridaceae; genus Adiantum; species Adiantum capillus-veneris. The sequence continues at coordinate 56,106,677 of NC_140954.1, forward strand.
TGGCTGTAAGTAATTCTATCTCTGGTACAAATACTCTTAAGTTTGATGATGTTGTGGGAGTTCTCCTAAGCGAGGAAATGCGAAGGAGAAGCACAGGATAATCATCAAGTGCTGCATTGTCAGTGGAAACAAGAGGAAGGCCTAAGGAGAGGTTCAAAAACCAAAAGGGTCATGATCGCTCAAGACGGAGCAAGTCACGCACAAAGTCAGTTCTTGAATGTTGGAGCTGCGGCAAGAAGGGCCACCTCAAGAAGGATTGCTGGTCCAAGAAGAAGAAGGAGACCGAGTCTCAAGACAACAAGCCAACATTGGAGGCCAATGTGGCAGGTAAAGTAGAGCAAGATGCTCTAATTCTCTCATTAGACAATGTGTCTAATTCGTGGATAGTAGATTCCGGGGCTTCATTCCATGCGACACCACACAAGCAACATTTCCAAGACTACACCAAAGGTAATTTTGGGTATGTATACTTGGGAGATGATGAAGCTTGTGAGATTGTCGGCAAAGGTACAGTTTCTGTCAAAACTGCTAACGGAAATGAATGGAAGCTTAAAGATGTTAGGCATGTTCCTTCTCTTTGCAAAAAATTGATCTCTACAGGACAATTGGACGATGAAGGTCACAACATTGCATTCGAAAACAAACGGTGGAAGATCTCAAAGGGATCTTTGGTGGTTTCCAAGAGAGAAAAGGTCGGTACACTTTACTTGTGTACTTTTAGCACGCAACCTTCAGCTTGTGCAACAACTACAGAAGTTGACAGTGCGGTGTGGCACTACCGACTTGGGCATATGAGTGCCAAAGGAATGCAAATCCTTCAAACAAAGAAGCTTCTGCCAGGTTTGAAAGAAGTGGACTTAGAATTCTGTGAAGATTGTGTTTATGGTAAACAAAAGAGGGTAAAATTTCAAAAATCAGGAAATGAAAGAAAAAATAAAAAACTTGAGTTGGTTCATTCTGATGTTTGGGGTCCTGCAAGTACACCATCACTTGGTGGCTCATTGTACTATGTAACATTCATAGACGATGCGACTAGAAAAACATGGGTTTATGTCATGAAGAATAAATCCGATGTATTTTCCATATTTCAAAGGTGGAAAGCCTTTGTGGAGAATGAAACAGGTACCAAGGTTAAATGCCTTAGATCCGACAATGGAGGTGAATATTGCAGCCAAGCTTTGAAAGCTTTTGTGCTAGCAATGGCATTCGGAGGCAAAGGACAACCCCAAGGACACCTCAAAAAAATGGGATTTCGGAAAGGATGAACAGGACAATCATGGAGCGAGCACGAAGCATGTGGCTACATGCAGGACTACCGCTTGAGCTTTGGGCGGAAGCTGTAAGTACGTCTGTGTAGTTAATCAATCGGTCACCCTCAACGGCATTGGATGGGGGAGTTCCAGAAGAGGCATGGATAGGTAAACCGGTGAATTATGCATTTCTCAAAGTGTTTGGGTGTGAGGCTTTCACGCACATAGATAGAAGCCTAAGATCAAAGCTAGATGCAAAGTCTAAAAAGTGTTTCTTCATTGGATATGGAGAAGGTGACTTTGGGTATCGCCTATGGAATCCTGAAGATGGTAAAATCTTAAGGAGTAGGGATGTAATTTTTAACGAACAAAATATGTACAAAGATTACTTGGAAAGAAAACAAACAAAAGAAACAGGAGATGAGTACATGGAGCTTGAGAACGGTGAAGACTCAAGGACTGGAAACAATGACAATGTGCAACAACGTCAACCAAATGAGGAGCCTCAATCTATTCCCCGAAGATCTACAAGAGCAAGTAGACCTCTAGAAAGGTTTGTTCCTTCCTTCAACCATCTCTTGATCTCAGATTATGGAGAGCCGGAATCATATGAAGAAGCTATGCAACATGTATCCAAAGAAGAATGGACGAAGAGCATGCAAGTGGAGATGGACTCACTACATCGCAACCAAACATGGGAGTTGGTTGAGTTGCCTAAAGGTAAGCGGGCACTTCAAAACAAATGGGTGTACAAGCTGAAGGAAAAAGAAGGTGGGAAGAAAAGGTACAAGTCTAGGCTTGTGGTAAAAGGGTTTTCTCAAAAGAAAGGTATTGAATTCAATGAAATATTTTCTCATGTTGTAAAAATGAACTCAATTAGGCTTGTCTTAAGCCTTGTGGCTGCTCATGATCTAAATCTCGAGAAAATGGATGTAAATATGGCATTCCCTCATGGTGACTTAGAGGAGGAAATCTACATGCTTCAACCAAAGGGGTATGAAGTAAAAGGTAAGGAGAAAATGGTTTGCAGATTAAAAAAGAGCTTGTATGGTTTAAAACAAGCATCAAGACAATGGTACTTGAAGTTTGATCGATGGATGTTGGATCATGGATTCACAAGATGCAACTCGGATCACTGCGTCTACACGAAGAATTTGGGAGATGGGAAATTCATCATCCTAATGTTGTATGTTGATGACATGTTGATTGCAAGTGCTAACATGCAGGACATCAAAGACCTAAAAGAGGAGCTGTCTAAATCTTTTTCAATGAAAGATTTAGGTGCTGCAAAGAGGATACTTGGTATGAAAATATCAAAGGACAGGACGAAGAAGACAATAAAGCTATCTCAAGCAGATTACATCAAGAAGGTACTAGAAAGGTTTGCAATGCAAAATGCAAAACCAGTTTCTACACCTTTGGCTGGTCATTTTAAACTAACGAAGGATATGTGTCCAAAGACACAAAAGGAGATAGCCTATATGTCTAAAGTTCCATATGCTGCAACGGTAGGTTCTCTAATCTATGCTATGGTCTGAACAAGGCCAGACATTGCACATGCAGTGGGAGTTGTGAGTAGGTTCATGGAAAACCTAGGTAAAGAGTATTGGAAGTTGTGAAGTGGATACTTAGGTATCTAAAAGGGACAACAACAAATGCTTTGTATTTTGGAGGAACTGATATTTTTCTAGAAGGGTATGCTGATGCAGATATGGAAAGTGACAAAGATACTCGAAGGAGCACTACTGGCTATGTGTTCACGATTGGAGGCACATCAGTAAGCTGGGCTTCAAAGCTGCAGAAAGTGGGCTCACTTTCTACCACGGAAGCAGAGTATGTAGCAATGACGGAGGCAAGCAAAGAAATTATGTGGCTTCACAGATTCTTAGAAGAGCTTGGATTCAAACAAGACAATTTTGTCTTGTACAGTGATAGACAAAGCGCTATCCATCTTGCGAAGAACTCAGCCTTTCATTCAAGGACAAAGCACATTGAGGTGAGATATCACTTCATACGCACTCTTTTGGAAGAGGGACAGCTAAAGCTAGGAAAGGTGCATACAAGTGAAAATCCTACAAACATGTTCACAAAGGTGGTCAACAAGGAGAAGTTGAGCTTTTGCTCATCTTCAATCGGCATTCAAGGATAAGAAGCCAGAATGGAAAGCAGTCACAGGTTTGGTTTGGAGATCAGTCTCCAAGTGGGAGATTGTTAAGTATGGAGCCCTGATTTACCCTTGTAATTTTCTGTGGTAAAAGCGCACATTTGTAAGGCCCCCATTATGAGGAGAAGCCATCCTGCGTGAAGGTTAATCACTCACCGGAAACCAAAACTTTCACAGTCAAAAACCAAGGGCAACTTTAGGGGCCTCGGGGGCGGAAGTCCCCGAGACTTTTTTTCCCCTCGCCGGAATATTCCTTTTCGCCAGAATATTATGGCCGGACGGGGGCCGGAAAGTGGTCGGAAAACAACCGTCAGTTGGCGTGTGGCCGGTGGTCGGAAGTCAAGGGCCGGTGGCCGGTGGCCGAATTCAAAAGCGGACTTGTCTTCTCAAGGGCGGCCACACATGGGCGGATTGGAGGGTCCGATTTGGACTTATTCACACAAGTGCGGCTACACATGGCTGCCTCTCAATCATAAGAGAGGACAACCCTTTTGGCCTATAAAAGGAGGCCATTTCTACACACATTTCATAGTGTGAAGTTGATGCAGCAAGGTGAGTGTGAGGTGGTGAGAGTGAAGCAAGGAAGGAGCTCCATTAAGGGTATAATCCCTTTGTAAACTACTTCTTGTTTTGAAGTACTAAAGCCATTGAGTGGCTGCTTTCCTGTGGATGTAGCCCACATTGGGTGAACCACATATATCGTGTGTACTCTCTCTCTCTCTCTCTCTCTTTACTCTATAATCTCGTGTATGTAAATCTGTCTCTCTCCATTAAGTAATCTACTCAATTATCTATTTAGCTACGTCTTATTTCCTAACACTTTTTCCATTATCCCTAGAGTTAGGACCCTTAAGTATGCTAGCAAAGGAAATACCGGGCCTGCAAGTAGCCGATGAACTTGACGCTTTAGTTACATTGGCACAGATTGGTCTCTGAGGAACCCCGTCTTTGATGGCTGAGGAAATGTATTTTCTTAGATAGTTCTTATCTTTCTTTTCTTTTCTTGTCTTGTCTGCTAAGTTTTTGGTCGCACTCACAAAGCAAGACTAACCTTGGGGTACTATGACCAAGGCCATGATGGACAATGCCAAGCTTTACTCGCAAGGTGGACGGTGGAAAGGGCTCAAGGTACACGACAAACCGCTTACCGCGCGGTGGGCTAGTCGAGGGTGCGACGAGCGAGCTTGTTAGGAAATGCAAAAGAGCGGCGGAGACTTTGGGGTGGGGAGAATTGACAAGGTCTTTCCACAACTCAGCATCTCATTGGTCCTTGTGACTAGCTAAGGTGGGAAGCATCTCTCTGAACTCATTTTGGAGAGAAGTTGCTAGAAAGACCAATAATAAAGGCATCCGACATCTAGACCAACTATGGGATTTTAGCAATAACCGATGGAAAATCATAGACCAATTGGTTCTCCAATACATACTGGATGGGACGGAAAGTCTGCTGATTAGCAGAGCCTTGGAACGGATGGACAACTGGTGCCTACCTAGTTGTGAGTCTGAGTTGGAGCGGAAAGCATGGCGATGGCCTAAGGATAGACACTTTTGTAAGCCTCAAACAAAAGAAGTATACCACACACTTATGGCTTTGATGGATTGGTTCTCTCCACTGAACAAACAATGGGCCTTGCAATCAACGACGATATGCAAATGGGTGCAAAGGAAGTGGAAAGATAGGCTTCTATAAGAACGATCTATTCTTAGGAGGGAAGGTATTGAAAAGCCAGGAGCTGCTTATTGCAACACAAATTGTTAGATTTTGCTACTTTAAACAGGTCTACACAATACTATGGTTTCTTTTAGAAAGCCAAAAAGAGAGTTGTAAATTGCTCTCATGAGATGATCAATCTCTCTCTCTCTCTCTCTCTCTCTCTCTCACTCACACACACACACACACACACACACACACACACACACACACACACACACACACACACACACACACACACACACACACACACACACACACACACACACACATTGAGATAAAACTCTTTCCACATATAAACAAGTGAAGGGATCACGATGGCTTTCTAAAACAATAAGAAAGTGATATAATCATTAGATTCACTTTAATTTGAAATTTTAGTGTTCTGGAAAGGATTGCCTCAGCTTAGTCTTGAGCCGATTGAAAATTGAGACTAGCCAGTTGCAAACCATGGTAATGGGAATAAAAATCATTGTAACATGTGAGAAAATAGCTAAAAAATCCTTTAAATTTTGAAATTTTTGCTAGTGTTTTTGATTTTGTTCTTTGTGAGAAGAAAACTCGCTCACCAGTGTTTGAGAAAGGTGTGCCGTGATTAGGCTTGAGCCGGTTGAAAATTAAGATTAACTGATTACAAGCAATGGTAAAGGAAAAAAGGGGTAAAATATACGAGAAAATAGTTCAAAATCTTGCAAATTTGAAAATTTCTATTCGTAGTTCTAGTTTGCATCTTTACATGCAAAAGACTTGACCGTCTAGGAAAAAAGACTTTCCCGAACACTGTCAGCGGCTAATAAACGAGACTTTCATGAACACTAACTAGAATTAAGATATATCATGCAAGAAAAGTATGCGTAACTCAACTCTCCTCTAAGGTTTCTTTTAGAAAACCCAAAAATTGTGCAGCCAATGCTCATTTTGAAATGGTTCCCTCTCTCTCTCTCTCTCCTCCATGCACACATTTATTGTCTAATTAGGCCATTCCTATATATATATATATATATATATATATATATATATATATATATATATATATATATATATATATATATATATATATATATATATATATATATATATATATATATATATATATATATATATAGAGAGAGAGAGAGAGAGAGAGAGAGAGAGAGAGAGAGAGAGAGAGAGAGAGAGAGAGAGAGAGAGAGAGAGAGAGAGAGAGAGAACAAACAGGTTACTATATATAAAATCTATATATGACATGCATTCAAGCACTATTTATTCAACCACTAGCAGGGACTCTTTTCCTTCTTTTTTTTCTTGGCAAAACTCACAATTGTGAGTGGTTGTATTATAATTCCACCAAGACAAATACACATCAGCCTCAAGCTCATGCCAAGCCTTGAGGGGCAGATGGTTACATTAGAGCGTAGCTAGAAGTACCTAGTAACGTACTATTACCAAAATCATAGTCCTTTACACAACAAGGCTCGTCCAGATGGCGAGGGTCGCCCTAAGCCATCGTCCAAGTTTTGCATTTTACCTATCACATATACTATCTTCTTACTTTCTTGTACAATCGTTGAGAAGCTAGGCACAGAGAGTTCAAAGATCCGGCAGTTCCTGGCCTTCCAAATATTACTAAAGAAACAATATTTGAAAATTTGGGTATAGATTAGAAGTGCAAGACTTCGAAACTATTTTCCACCAAGGCACAGATCCTTCTTGAGAAACCCTATCTTCCACCTTCTCTATATCCATTCACACACCTTCCCTAGGCCTCTAATTGCCGAGCATTCCATGAAAAGGTGGCAAGGTCTTCACTAGCCAATCTGCACCCTGAACATCTATCGGAACCGATACCATGTGCCTTAAATCTTGATGCCTGTTGGCAAAGTCCCCCCACAACACCTTCCATAGAAATACCTTCATAAAATGAGGCCATTGTGGATTCCAACTATTCTTCGTGACATCAATCCATCGAGATTTCAGCCAATGTTTCTTCCACTATTTGTTCAAAGGCCGGGCAAACCAATCAGCCATGTGCATTAACGTTTGGTAAATGCCCTTGGTATGAGGTTTAAATAATTGGCTACTCATAGACCATTTCCAAGCTTTCCACTCAAAAGTAGAATTCCACATCGTTGTCAAAATATTGTCCAAGCTTTCTACAACTCTGTTGACAATTATCTTCTCAGTGCCATTGAGTTGAAACTGAGTAGCCAACTGGTGAGAGGATTTCTAGCACTTGTTCTTTCCATCCCAGAGGTTGATCAACCGCTAGAGTCCTTTGTTGTTCATCCTTCTTGCAATTTCTCTCCAACAAGGGTTCAATTACACTAGCATCTTTAGACAGCCAAGGGGACCAACGCGAGAGTTCTGGAAGTATCTGGTTAATTCACCCCATTCCAGTACCCATGTTGGTCTATTGCACTTTCGCACTAGCTCTCCCATGATGCCACCTAGTCTCAAGCTAGACCACCTCGGGGCTAATAGTTGGTCGTGCACCTCGACCCCTTTCAATTGACCACATTTAGAGCAATATTTTTCCTTGTCTATCAGATCCTTGGTCATGATAGCCCAAGACTGGCCTTGTTTTGCGATTGAGACCACAAACTTGGCACACTAGGCCTCGACATGAACAATAGGGTTGAGAATTTTGAAGCCACCTTGGACCACATGTCGGAGCAATAACTTCCCACTTTGCCCATTGCCATGGCGATGAGACTTTAGTGTTGTTCCTCAATTAGAATCTTTTGAAAAGTTTCAAAAACTCCTTCCGATTACATTTGGCTAGTTTGAGGAGCGGGATGGTGAAGGCAATATAAGGGAGCAAAAATGAATTGATCACTTTGACCCAACTCAGGAAGGGAAGCAACACATACTCCCACCTCCTCATTTTTCTATGGATCTTCTCTAGGACTCATTGGAACCTTTGCTTGTGTGTAACGTCCACCCCCCAGGGGATGCCCAGATGTTGAAATATCCTTCCTTTAGACACAGTCTCCCCTGACCAGATTGATAAGCCAAATGAGTCATTTTTCATCAGGAAAATCAATCAATAAAGACTCTTTTCCTATTCAATCTGTAAATTCATTTTTAAGATCATTTTTTTAATATTTATTATATGCGAACGTGTGAAAAAACATAGAATAAATCAATCCCTTTGTTGACCTATGTGGTCATTAGGAGAAAGTTGGACTCACTTTTGGGCCTTTCAGTTCTAGAGAGAGAGTGGCGCTCGACCAATGAGGAAGAGGCTAACGTTACGTTGAAAATCGACATTTTGGAGTCAAGCTCTTTGAAAAAAAAGGGAGGAAATTTTATTTTGGTTCATCAAATTTCACAATTTCACGCTTTCAAGGCATAAATGCCGTAAGTCGTACTAACTATGTACCGAGGAATTTCACAACTTTCATTGAAGAGTCTATCTAGTACTTTGTTCCCACCCAAATATGACTTTGAGTAGCTCTACTTCCCTCTCAAAACTTCTTCCCTTTTTTATATTTGCACTAACCTTTCTTTGTATTCATTCTACTGCAAACCATGTCTACTTCTCGGAGGCCTAGCACTACCATTGACTCTGTTAGCATTTTTAACAGTTATACTACAGACGATTAAGCATGGATTCCATCTCGTATAACTATCGGAAGTTGGGTTCTACTGCAAACTAGGAGGAGGAAGAGGAGGCAACGCAATGATTTCGTGGAGGCTTTCAAGGGTCAAGTTAAAGAGTTTAAAGTGTGTGCACAAAGCAAGCGGGTGAAAGAGGTCCTCATACAACATGCTTTCCAACATGAAGACTTAAGGTTGCAAACATCTCCTCCAAGTTTTCCAAGGCATCGACCCAACTGTAAGTTATTTCAACATCTCGCTTAGTGCATGATTATATTCGAATATTAAGTGGTGGATATCATCTTTGGTATGTTTCAGATATTTATCCATCGAATAGGATAGATTGGCAACCAGTTGAGAGTATAGTTGGGATTTTTGATGCTTTCCATGCATTTATTGGTGAGCAAATGTACCGAGGAAGAAAACACAAGGAACTTGCAGATAATGGAATTTCTTTTATGATATGTCATATGTGGAACCGAGAACTTCCATTGGTTGGGGTCGTGTAGCTCCTTTGTCACTTCCATCCTTTGACAGCAAGGATTGGTCCCTGCCTACTTCGCAAACTAGTGAAAGCTTCAGAAATAAGTTGTTTCAGGATATACAAAAGTCCCTCAAGTATTCAATTGCCACAAAAATAGTTCGGCTCACACTATTTATGCCTCTTGAAGTGTTTGCAGATTTTTTCTTCGATGAGCAAATAAGAACTACCGCAACAATGTTCATTTGCAAGTCTAAGAGCTGTTTGGACTTTTTAGATGATAACTGGGATAGGAAACAATCACAGAACAAAATCTGTATTTTGCAAAAGAGGTCCATAATTTGCAAGTTCATTATAAGCTCTCAAAATTTCTTAGTATCGTTTTACTATATTAGATATCATCTTCTTAGTGGGCAGCTTATTCCACTCGACCAAGATACAGAGAACAACCTCGAGAACAAACCTGTATCAGTGGAGCTCTACTTTCGAGACAGCCTACTTACTGTGATGGAGACAATGTCAAGCACAACTCTGGCACAGCTCAGGATAGATCTTACATGTGAAGAACTTCCACTTTTGCCGGAATTGTATGCATTCAGTCTCAACAATAGAAAGGTACTAAATCGATAAATTTTGATTGTCTTTAATACACTATGATTGAATCTAACTTTTTCTTCTTTTTAGATTCCAAGGCGCAAGGAGAAAACAACATTGTGCAAGGAGTCCATAACAAATACACTTCACTTAATTGCTTCCACCGGAAGCTAGGTCACATACCTTGTGCATGCCAAGAGCTTTGATGCCATGCAAACCATGATGTACTCTTCAAAATGACTAATGCAGAGATATTTTTTGGTGGTCAAACAATGTTTCAAAAATGTACATTTTCAATGTTTCAAAACTTTACATATTGTGTTGTATCTGTCAAATGTAATTTGATCCCTTCCCCAGCTACTTTCCTCTCCCCCGGTTTGTGCCACTCGTCCCCTGTCCTCTCCCTCAGTTTGTGCCACTCGTCCCTTGCCCTCTGCTTCGGTTGCTGCTACCTCTGCCTCTGGGGACGCTGGTCTCGGGCATCCTTTCGCGTTGCTCGAAATCATGGGTCTCTTCCATGGCTTCCCATGCTTCTTGCACCTGTGAAGCTTCCCGCTGTTCTTGCTCTTGCCGTCGACGTGCAGCCCATTCCTCTACTTCTGCGGCGTCCGCATAATATTGGTGTATTGCTTCTTGCATATTTCGAACTTCTTCTTGAGTCTGATTGTGGCGTTGGGTCATTTCGTTAATGCGAGCCTCTTCGAACTCGTCAGCTCTCGCCGCTTCCTCTCTTGTGCGTCTGTTTACCGAGATTATAATATGCTGGATGGCCATTACAGAAAAATGTTGCACATCGTTGTTGGTGTAGTTATGTAATCGAAGTTCCTGTAGAAGCGTGATACATACATCTGTTGCTTCATACATACGTTGCAGCAAACAATAAAACAGCAGATTACTTATGTTCGGTATATCCATAATCTGATTGATGAGCAACACGGCATTTAAATAGGTTCGCCAGCCACAACTATAGTCATCAGTCTGCGTGGGCACGGTTACCCGTTTGTGCTTGACTACATTTCCTAGATCATGTTCTAACAAAAGATTCTCTACACAACATACAAGTTTTTTCGCAGCACTACATACATAACCACTTGAGTCAGCAACAGATTCCAAAGAGACACTACACTGCTTTCCAAATGTACCCAAATGGACCTTACGTTTTTACACGACCGTGAAACGCCCTGCTTTGCCCGGAGTTTGTGTAGTAAACAATCTTAGCTTCCATGTCAAATAACATCAGACTCCAATGATCACTACAAAGACACCATCAAAGATGAGGAGAGATTCGCAATGCAAGATGTTTTTTACAAGGCAAGAAAATACTCACGATTGATTGTACGCAGTGACCAGAAAGCGCGCTAGATCAAAGTTGACTCTGCTAAACCAGTTCATCAGACTCAAAAAGGAAACTGATTTGTTCTGCAGATAAGGCGATATCAGCGGATCTATTACGTATACTCTCTCTTGAACCTCAGGGGGCAAAAGCGAGACAGCGTGGCTAACATGAACAAAAGGCAAAAATTAGACTTGAACACCAAGTGAGTCAATACCGAACGAGTGGGGCAGCTATCGAATTCCATACGCCACTGATTCGCTTGGTATTGACCATTGTCTTGGCTGAAATGAAGAGCTTGACGACAACCTTAAAGACATGGTTCAATACCGAGCGAGTCAGCGGCGGATTCCAATTCCATAAACAACTGACCCACTTGGTATTGACCCATGTCTTTAAGGTAGTGAACCATTATAAAGAAAAACTTGGCACCGGCCACAGAGACATGGGTCAATACCGAGCGAGTAGTACCAAAATTCAATTTCATTACCCACTGTCTTGCTTGGTATTGACCCATGTCTCGGTAGAGACCCATTTAATGAGCATAAGAATTAAAGAGAATGAGAATTACCACAAAGCAACATTGACGACCTCATTTTTTGCGAGCGAGTCAATGAAATTGCGCATGCACATGAAGTCTACTCTATCGAGGTTGGTAATGCAGGCCTCCTCTGACCTTGCAGGCAGCTGTATGTGCGCATGCAGAGGCGCTGACCTCAAAAAAATTCTCAACTCCTCTTCATTCTCCTCATTGATTTTCTCTAAAATAATTGACTCATCCGATACGTTGGATGGCCCTTCTGATGCAGAGCCTTGTGCTTCCCTTTCTTGAGCTGGCTCCCTGGCTGCCTCAGGCTCCGGATCATTTTCCTTCAATATTGGTTGCTCCATAGATGCCTCAGGCTCCACCCTGACCTGCTCTTGTCCCTCATCATCCACGGTGGGCTGCGGATCCTCCATGACTTGCTCATTTTGGTGTCTAGCTGGATCCTCAATAACTGTCTCTGTTTCTTCCATGACTGCCTCAGGGTCCACTCTGGCTTGCTCTTGGCCCTCTGCGGCTATCTCAGCCTGCCCATCTGTGTTGTTTCTCTCGACCCGTGATCGGGTCCTTCTACTGTTTGTTTCAGCCCTAGACGGCTCTGTCTGTCATGCACGAGGATGGAGAGGGGGGATGTTGAGAATATCCATGGTTCTACTATCCCGGATTGGTACTGGCTGAAGCAGCCCATCGTAGCGGAAACGAAGCCTACAAAGAGTATCAAAATCCCACGGCATGATAGTGACCCGGTGTGCATGGGCAGCCAGGATATATCCATCGCTGAAGAATTCCACGAGGTAGTCCTCAGCAATTTCTTGAAGGCAGAGGAGTGTACTGCTAGCCCATCGCATGCCGACTCTCCACTGCTCGCAAATCTCCCGCACTACTTGCTGGAAAGGGAGACGTGGAATAGTTGGTTGAACGTGTCGTTCTATCCTGCGCAGCTCTTGCAGTACACCTCTGTACGCCTCATATCATCATCTTCTTGCTTGAGCATTCAAAGATTCACCTTTGCCCTCCTAGCGCAGGCCTTAACACGAGGCATCTCTACAAATACAATAACACCAAAAGACAATTCATTTGTCAGCACAAGGGACTTCAGATTTAAGGAAAAGTCAGTACCAAGCAAAAAGATGGATAGGAAAGATTGCCTTGCCTTATTAGCTCGGTAGTGACCTCAGAAAATAGTAATGGTAGACATGACTTATATGTTCTGAGGTCACTACCGAGCGAATAGGTGCATAGGAAAGAATTTGCCTTGCCTTATTCGCTTGGTAGTGATTTCAAAAATAGTAATAGCAGATATCACTTACATTTTCTGAGATCACTAGCAGGCGAACAAGTTTGCAGCCCCTGCAAAAAAATACCTTATTCGCTGGGTGGTGACCTCAGAAAAGTGTACAAGCAAGCAAACAGGTTTGCATCCGCTTATACAAAATAGCAATGTGAAGGAGATCTTAAATCGATGCGGTTCTAATTGTCATGTCGTTCCTCCGATCACCTCCCCTAATATAGGGGGGATGATACCATTGATTCTCTCTCCCACGTCCACGTCTTATGAAACCACATGACAGTACCACCCTCTCATAAAACCTCATGCCCATGCTCTGCTTTTTAGGCTTGTCTGAAAGTCTATTCAAGAAGCAGTTGTTTCAGAACCTCCCTCAGAGTTTCGCAGAACAACTAAAAGAAGCTTAGGATAGTGGTGATGCCTTTCCAAGGTATACTCCCACAACGCCAGCAACACCGCATCCGGGCCCTCCTCATGAGGTCCCCCCTTGGCCCTCCCCCGATGTTACCTTTAGTGTTCTCGACCGACACAACTCGGGAGTGGCTGCTGTCAACACGGGAGTCTATTCTCGAGGTAAGTTGCTGGTAATTCTTTGCTTTTTGCTCCCAATTTCCAAGCTCCTAGTTTGAAGAGCTTACTTGCTAAATGCTCTGTGCAAGATGCTAGCCTGAAGCTGCAGCAAATGTTGATCGTCAGGCAGAGGGTCTCAATCCTTAAAAACTCTCTGGAAGCAAGAAGGCCTGAAGACATGCAGCGATTGCTCGCGGAGAATGGCTCTATGGAGGCAATCATTAATTGGCTTCAGGAAATGAAGGATGAAGTGCTTGAGCTAGCCAGTAAATATGAGGAGGCCATTAACTTTGCAAACATGCTTTGCGAAGAGATAAGCTGGCTGTGAACCCTAAACCCCTAAACCCTAAACCCCCCGGAAATCAATAGGCCACTCTTTGTAAAGTCTGAAGTGTTTTCTAACTCAAACCCGGTGTTCAATTGTAATTTTGTTTCTTTCTTATAAAATCAAAAGGCATATTTTGCAAAAGAAAGCCCTAAATCCGCAACAAGCAGGGGTTACCTTCCCTTATTTGCTTAGTATTGACCTCTGTACTAGCAGACATCACTTAACTTTCCTTTTGGTCAGTACCAAGCGAATAGGGCACTTCGGACCAGGTGACCTTACCTTATTCGCTTGGTACTGACCAACTACAGCAAATTAAAGGGCACGGTACCTAAATCAAAAGGCGTATTTGGCAAGGAAAACCCTAAATCCGCAACAAGCAGGGGTTACCTTCCCCTTATTTGCTTAGTATTGACCTCTATACTAGCAGACATCACTTAACTTTTCTTTTGGTCAGGACCAAGCGAATAGGGCACTTCGGACTAAGTGACCTTACCTTATTCTCTTTGTACTGACCAACTACAGCAAATTAAAGCGCACGGGACCGAAATCAAAAGGCGTATTGGCAAGGAAAACCCTAAATCCGCAACAAGCAGGGGTTACCTTCCCCTTATTTGGTTAGTATTGACCTTTGTACTAGCAGACATCACTTAACTTTTCTTTTGGTCAGTACCAAGCAAATAGGGCTCTTCGGACTAAGTGACCTTACCTTATTCGCTTGGTACTGACCAACTACACAAAATACAAGTGCGCAGAAGGGTAGTAAGTAGCATACCTCTTCACTGTGTGTAGAGTTCCGCGTCGCTGAAGCACTGCAGAACAAGAGTAAGAGAAGGAGGATGCGCGAGAGTAAGAGGTGATGGAGTTTGCTTACCGTGTAGCGTCGATGGGGGTAGAGTTAATTAGAATGATGCGCAATAGAGGACGTGAAAAGAGGTACAATAGTTGAAACTTGAGATGTTTGGTGGGGGTAATGCCTCAACTTAGAATGCTTACCTCGGGGAGGGTGACAAATTCACTTATGCGCGAGATTGCGGTTGGTAAATCGTACTGCATGGGAATCTGAGACCATTTAATACTGGTTGTCCTTGAGAGCGCAGCCCACGTGCCTTTTCGAGTGACTGTTAAGGGTCAGACAGACGCCAATCGCCCTTGCAGTCGCCATCTCCATCTCCATCTCGGACCTTCTGCCTGGCCAGCTCTCGTGCCTTTGCCTTTTCTGCGCCCTTCCCCTTGGTCAGCTCTCGTGATCCTGCGTTTAGAGCCAGACGCCAATCGCCCTTGCATTCGCCATCGCCTTTGCCTTTTCTGCGCCTTTCCCCTCGGCCAGCTCTTGTGATCCTGCGTTTAGAGTCAGACGCCAATCGCCCTTGCATTCGCCATCGCCTTTGCATTTTTTGCGCTCTTCCCCTTGCCCAGCTCTCGTGATCTTGCGTTGAGTGACCTCCGTTGGGTCGAGTCCTTTGCTGCCGCGTCGCCATCGCCATTGCCCCCCTACTGGTTCTTGCTGTCCGTGGCCTACGACATCACCATCCAACTCGGCGCCATTGGATATTGCAGAGACAGGTTCTTTCTCCCTGCCTCTCCCCTTCATGTGTGTTGTTAACTGTGTGCGCACCGAAGCCACTACGTTAGGGTAAAAACACATGCATGGTTGGAATAATTACTCCTTATGTGGTGACCGTATCGCATTCATGGTTGGAATAATTACTCCTTATGTGAACTATAAATCTATCACTGTCATGCAGCAGTCGTGTGTAACTGCCCCTCTTGTAAATTATTTTTTGCTCTTCTAATTTATTCACTCGCGCTTATGGTAAAAAAAAAAAACATAATATGCTCTGTTCTTATCCACCTGTTCCGGATGCCACAGGATAGAACCAAGCGAATAGGACCCTTCGGAGATTCTTGGGGGCCCTACTCGCTTGGTACTGACTCAACTAATGTCACCACTTATGACATTAATGCATGGGACATAACCCGTCGATATGACATTAGCACACGGGACATAACCAAGTGAATAGAGTTCTTCGGAAATTCTTGGGAGCCCTACTCGCTTGGTTCTGACTCAACTAACGTCACCACTTATGACATTAACTCACGGGAAATAACCCGTCGATATGACATTAGCGCACGGGACATAACCAAGCGAATAGAGTTCTTCGGAAATTCTTGGGAGCCCTACTCGCTTGGTTCTGACTCAACTAAGGTCAACTCTTATGACTTTAGCACACGGGACAGAACCAAGCGAAGAGGGTCCTTCGGAAATTCTTGGGGACCCTACTCGCTTGGTTCTGACTCAACTAATGTCACCTCTTATGACATGAGCGCATGGGGTCAAACCAGGCAAAATAGGACATTGAGGGGTACTTGAGGCCCAACATTCGCTTTGTTATGACACCAAATAGTTTTGGCTTGCTTTTTCTTTCAGTCATGGGGATCATAGTCCTGGAGACAGACGTGAGCGAGGATACATGTGAAGAAAAACTATTCACATTCTTATATAACGCCCGAGCTCATCACCGTGCACCAGAACTATCAGGAATGTTCAATGTAGAGTTTTCTATACAGAGGATTATAGATTGCTCCTTTGAGTACCTACAAAACCATTTGCAACAGTATGAGGCAGTCACTTGTGACAATTCCATGACAGTTGATGGCATGAGATATGTGCACCCTGCTGACCTTGACCTTGACAAGAGTGCTTCAAGGAGACTGAATCGCTGTCTTGAAAAGTGTCCCTCCAATGCACTGCTTGTACAAGGCAGGTGTATGAAGCACTTAAAAAAATGTCGCTTATTGTAATTCTACCATGGGTTTGTCTATTACTTATACTTGCAGATGGATGGCGAGTCAGAGACTTCACAATCAACAACTTTCGGTAGTTGTCCATTGGTGCCGGAGGAAGAGGTAGAGGATGTGGAGGTGCAATTCAATCCAGAAGAAGAGCGGGAAGAGGTACTAAAGGAAACCTTTGATGCGGGCTTAACTCTTGTTTCTCTTGCGGATGCAGCAATAGGGTGCAGGCAAGAAAGCCCAAGTATGGAAGTGACTTTGCCTCTCAATTGTGCTCCCAGCTTTGCTATGGCGGGTGACACCCACTATATTCTGCTCACAGATATCATGCATGAGCTCAATATATGGGAGGACTACTGCCTAGTGGAAATTACAAATTTTTGTGAGGCAGACATGGGGTTTGTGGACGATGATGCAGTGGACAATTATCTTATTGCTGACACAGCTATCCGTGACTCACAGTTCACTTCAGGGTCGCAACTGATTAAAGATACGTTCAATGAGGCGAAGTCCGGAGAGGCCGATTTTCCAACAGATGAGCAGTTTGAATTGACAACAAAACAACTCGGCTTGGAAAACATGGGTAGACACGTGGCACCAGAAGATCATGTAATGAATAGTCAGTCTATTCACTTATGGGGGAGGTCGATGCTGGAAATGGACAAGAATCAGATGGTAACTTTTGTCGAGCATTCATATAGTATTAGAGATGGCCGAGTGATAAAATATCATGAACATTTTTTTTTGCTGCCAGGTGCTAGTGTATGACGATAGTTTCCTTAGAAGAGCGGGAGGCTCACGCCAAGGGCTTGTCACTGGAGTCCAAGGCAAGGATGCAGCGTTGTCTCACTATATCGGGCGTTTCAACCACAAAAAGGTTTGTAGAAACAATTCAAGTACTTGACAATTGTACTCATCTCACTTACGGCTAATAAATTGATTGCAATTATTATGTAGATCATAATATACCACAAGGAATATTCCGATGACAATGCAAAGTTTCCTCTGTTTGCAATGAAAGCTATTACAAGATTGTGTGGTGGGCACCCCCTCCCACTAAATGCAGAAAGAGTAATTCTGATTGAAAAATAGTTTGCTCTACGTGTATTTGGCATTGGGTATGGGTGCCAGGCACTCAAAGCCCCATATTTCATGTCCTACATAGCTCAAGATCTCGCTGCAGGGGTTGAAGACCCGGAAAGCTTAGATCCATACATCGGTTGTTTCTGAGGGAAAGAAGACGCATGATGCCCATAGGGATGCTGCCATCAACAGAGGAACGAGCTCGTCTACAGAGCTTGCACATCGAAGAGGTACAAAGTGAGGAGGAAGGAGGTGCATCGAAGAGGATAAAAACGACGGCCTCAGGTCCATCTTCTCCTGCTCCTGACTCGTGACCGGCGCCACCTCGCATAGCGCTCGGCCGCATTTGAAGCTCCCCAAGCCATCTGTTTCTTCTCTTTGAGGATGTGTTGTAAAGACCGTGTAATTTCTGAACTCTTAAGAAGTTCCTTCTGCCTTGCTCTATGAATTAGTCGTCTATAAGTCCATTGGTGTAACTCTAATAGGCTATTGGCCTTTTCTTTTCCTCCCCCATGCCGAGTGTGCTTAAAATAACCTGTTCTTGCCATGTAGTGGGTTTTTTCCATGCCTTGTGTGGACCATATTGATAGTGAGCCGTATGTCTTGGCAAAATATGGACCATGGTTGAACAGTATGTGTTGCATTGAAATAAAACAAAATGGTCAGTTGAGTACAATTTAAAATTTTGTTTTATACGTAGAATGCCAACCTACCATGTAATGTGTGATATGTTGCCCACCCCACCCTGTAAGGTAAGCCTTTTTCCAATCCAGCAAGGCTGCTTGAAATGATGTGAGATTACTTTGGTCCCAAGAATGTTGCTCAAGGTAGTGGAAAATTTTATCTAGTGATTTCCACACGTTTGCTTTGTGATTCTGGATTGCCCCACCACCAGCATTGTCTTTAACCACTTTATGTAACTGTTTCCATTTGTTGAATAGGATTCTCCTTTCTTCTCTATGTGAATCTTTGAGGCTAAACCCAAGAAACCTTCTTGCCTTCACTCTGCCTATCGATGCTTTCCTTGGTACCTTGTACCGACTTTGAGACATCTTAGGGTCCTCTTCGATTTTGAAATTGCCTCCAGGCAAACCAATGTCTGAGAGCACTCCCTCTCATGCTTTGATCACTCTTTTCGACTCACTCTCTAGCTTTAATGTCCATGCAAAACATATGTACAAATGAACCACCTTTTCAATTATTCGACAGAGTGCATGAAGTGTACAAACGTGAACTCTAATCAGAGGAATATCAAGCACTGGTTTAAAAGTGTTATCTTGAAGATGTCTATTGGGAGCTCTAATCCATTGCACACTCTCAAGTGATTGTGCATCAGCCATGCAATATAAGCATGGATTTGCCACAGCTACTTCGTGTGTTATGTTGTACATACACTTAAGAGCCTTTAAGTCACCTGCCATGTGCCATTCCACTGTGTAGTCGCCAAATCCTTCCACTGAAAGAACGGCTCCGTTTCTTTGTTCACTGATGATAGAAGGAATTTGGGTTTGACTAAAAACCCAATCGAGGATTTCAAAATTTTCCTTATCAACCTGCAGTGAAAAATGAAAACACAAAATCAACAACGAAATAATCAATATTTTTGTTATCAGAGATTGACCAAAGTATACATGAAATGATCCTAGAGATAGAATGTTGTTTTCTGATTGCACGCTGAAGTATCGTGGATCGTCTTTCGTTATTGATGAATCCAGAGCTCTGTTCATGAGGGTAATGGTGACTCTCTCTAACTTCTTGTTCTTCAGGACCTCGCACTCGTCCAGCTTCAAAACAAACTTGAGAACCCCACCGCACTCGTCTCGACTGATGTCAAAGAAGTGAACTGCATACCTTTGCAATGCTTCAAAATCAACGAAGAGGTTGTTGTGCTCGTTAAACTGTACCTCTCTGCCGCCCTTGCCTAAGAACGTTGCTTCAATATGGAATGGTGACCCAAGTTTCTCAAACACCTCATCGTTTACGTGCAGGCGAGCAGCCTTTACATGTGATGGCTTTGGCATCAATGATCCTCTCTATAGTTTATTTTGAGATTTTTTAGCTAATGCTTTGAAGAGTGCCCTGTATCCCATCTGCGAGATGCCACTCTCATCAAGTATTGCTTGCACTTCCATTGGTTCCAGCTGATTCTCGTTCATGAAGGAGGTAAGTAGCCTCCCTTTCAACTTACGAAATTTTTTCTGAGTTATCATCTCTTCAACTACTTCTTTTGGAACTAGACGGTTGTAATGCACTCCGGCATTGAAGCCTGCACCGTTCGAGTTTGGATGCAGTAAAGACCTGCCAAAAAAGCACAATGCGTTATGATCATGTATAGGAAAGTAAGTGTATCCACTTCTTAATGAAGCACATTGAAGAAAAAAACTTCGAGTTACCTTAAAGCTCGTATTCGTTTTTTCAGGCCACCACTACCAACCTTCATGTTCTGAAGGTTGCACAGATCTCGTTTCCTTTTCCGACTACCAAGCACAGTGTCTTTCTCTCGCAAACTTGTGATCTTCTTCTCAAGGCCTTGGATTGTCTCTTTGTTTGATGAAATCTTTTGAGAGCATGCTTCATTAAGCTTCTTCAGCTGCACGTTCTCCATTGCCAGGAAGTTTCTTTGCCTTTCCGCATTCAATCCTCTCATTTCCAAATGTTCAGTGTATCCCAATAGCCCATCCTTGCCATCGTCTGTGAAATGTAAGAGGTTAGTGATATTAGCAAAGGGAGGTGGCGCATTTGTCATAGGATCCTTTGGATAAATAGACCTATCGGTCCACAAATCCAAATGATGTTCCTTGTTTGTCCTTCTAAGTTCTTTCTCCCATTGAGATAAGAAAGACTCCCTCCTACGTTTCTGCAATGGTGCGTACTCTTGCAATACATCAACATGAAGATGATGTGTGTTCTTTCTTTGGGTAAGTGTTAAAGATGAAGGGGCCGAGGATTGTAACTTCAAATTAGTGTTTTCATCAGGAAAAGATGCGTTCTCCATTCCTAGAGTTGATAGAGAAGAAGACGGAGAAATATCTCAGGTTTTGGGAGGGAAAGCCATATTCTCAAGTTTAGAGTTGATAGAGTTCGTGTGGCTTATGTTTCTGGAGGGAACGCTTGTAAGTTGGCATTTCAAATCATTAGTCATACGGTTAGTTGGATTCCTGACAAGAGAACGAAGGATAAGAATGATAAAGATGGCGGCTACCTACCAAAGAATGTCATTTTGGCGTTTTGTTGCGGAGAAAAGTATCACATAAAATGCACAAGTTAACATTTTCATTTTCTCTCTCTAAGCCGACGTGGCACTTCTTACAGGGCCCAAAAGTGAGTCCAACTTTCTCCTAATGAGACATTTTTTTAAAATTGTAGTGAACCAACATTACCTCCAGTATGTCCCTCTAATCTTTTTTCCATTTCTTTTCATAGGAAGCAGAGATGCTTGCATCTCTGTCTCTCTTTTTGCTCATACGTAAACCTCAAAAGAAAAGGACGCGTGGAGGAGCGAGACACCCTTTTTTTTTTCACAACAAAGCAGAGAAGATTATATTATGCGAAAGAGGGAGCAAAAGTTACAATTGAACCAGAACTGAGTAAGGTGACTGAGACGAGAGACTCTCCCACATTACATACCATCCTACATAACAATGAGATCCATAAGCATTCTTGACATAAGTACATCAGAAATACCCCTATGCCACCCCATATGCCCGCAGTGACTCAATCTGATTAGATAGCTTTTCCATGAAGTCTTTAGCTTTAGAGATTGCTTTATAGGTTTCTGCAATAGCTTGCATGTTAAATGCCGTCATGTTTTGAATTTATTTTCTCTTCCAATCAGTCAACGGAAGATCTTGCTCATCATCCGATAATCCCAACAGAGTCTTTGCTGCATCTTCATTGATCCTATTCCGAATGTAGTAAGTGTTGGATAGGGTAATTTTCAGCTTGTAGACCTGCAAATTAAAATCCATAAAAAGTAATCTCAGGCTTGGAGCCTGGTAAGCCTCTTCAAACACAAAGCAGTTTCTCAGTTTCCAGATGATCCAAAGAAATTCAGCCCTAGTCCTATTCTAGTAGGTGGTTAATATGCCTATTGAGTCACCTAGCAAAAGCTGTTTCCAAGAGACTTGAGTGGGCAAAACAGAGTTAAGAGGTACTAGAATCGTGGTTGATTGAGGACAGGTCATAAACAAATGGACCACCGACTCCACACTTCTTTTACATCTTGAGCAAATCCATGCCGAGATGCCTGCTTTCTGCATTTTCTTCCCTGTCCAAATTGCTTTGTGTAGAATGAGCCACATCAGCACTGACTTTTTCGGTTGTATGTTCTTGTCCCAAAGTTTTCTGAACTTGAACCCCCATTGCCTGCGGTCCAGGCTTACATTCCATCTTCTGAGCCATAAATGTTTTAATCGTATTTGCCGTCACGATTACTGATGAACCGGCAGGTTCTGAGACTACTGCCCGTGGCATAGGCTATATCATTACTGCAGGGACTTGCACAAAATTTCTCTTTTTTTTTTTCTACTCGGGGGATAAGCTATATATTGAAGTTATGGTAAACTAAAAAAGGTGTTAGTTAGCAGATATAATTGGAAGAAAGTATCAAACTAATTTGTTGTTGAGGGTGATGTGTAAAGGTGGGTTAATGTCTTTCCCGGCTATCTGGGGATGTTGGAGCTTGAAGCCCCCTTTCCAACTAAATGCATTTAGATGGACTGATTCTTTGAGAGATACTTTCTAGCAGTTTTCCACCGAAAACAGAGCAATTCTAATCATGATAAGGTTGAGTTCCCAGGGTTGGAGAGGGAAGAGGACAAGTAGTTCTTCTCTAGTTTTCCATTTCTGAAGGTTAGAGTTCCATAGATCTCCCCAGGAAGAGATTCCTTTTCTGTGACAACGAAGGGCAGTTTTTTGTTGTCTTTCATTGATGGCAGCTAGCGGGGCACCGGGCCACCATACTGAGTCCAGTTTCCAGACCGCAAGGGAGTTGTTGGAGTTGCCATTTACCTTCAAATTGATTCTAGAGCGGTTCCATGCACCCCATAGTGAGATCAACAGGTCGGAGCCCCTAGGTTTAATCATTTGTGGCCTGAAGAAGATAGTGACCCAACTCAAATTTGTCCAGTTTTTACATTTAACCAGTGAGAAGGTGGAGTTTCCTGAACAAGAGGCTGTCCCATTCCTATTGCAGGTCTTCCAAAGCTCGGACGATCAACTTAACCGCTATTTTGTCTGCCCAATTGGTCAAGTTTTTGACCCCCAGCCCTCCTTTCTCAACTGGTAAGCAGCATACCTCCCATCGGACCTTGGCAGCACCCTTTTTGAAGGGATTGCCTGACCAAAGAAAATTCCTGCAATATTTGATTACCTGTTCTAGGTGTCCCTCAGGAGGTCTCCAGCAACTGAGAAAGAATAGAATATAGGATGCAAGAAAGTGATTGATCACCAATACTCGGCCTGCTAATGAAGACTGAAATCCTTTCCACCTTTCAAGTTTGGACCTAAACCTATCCATGACCCATTCCCATCTTTGTTTGAGACTGACCTTAAAACCAAACCGAATACCTAGCAACCTAAACACTTCCCCATACTGAATAATTTTGCATCCCTGGCTGGTAAGCCAGTCCGGGAGGGGAGATAGAGAAGCTCTAATGCCTGTCTTGCTGTGGTTGACTTTAGACCCCGATGCCAGACAAAATGTCTCCATAGCCTGTTAGAAATTCAGCAAAGTTCGTTCATCATTGCACAACACTGCATTCGTGTCATCAGCAAATTGTGAGAGGCATTGTTGTTTTTCACTGTTAGGAAGAGGGACGCCCTTTATATTGCCTTCTAAAATTTTTCCTTTGATTAAGCAGTTAAGACCATACGCACTTATTGCAAACAAAAGAGGGGCTAGAGGGGCAACCTTGCCTAATAGACCTATTCAGTTCAAATACATCTGATAAGACCCCATTGAGGGCAACTCTTGCTCTTGCATGACCGAATAGGGTGGCAACAAACCGGATCAGACCAGGCCCAGATCCCTTTTATCCAGACTTTTCAGGATAAAGGACCATTCAAGGCGGTCATAGGGTTTGTCAAAGTCAATCTTGACAAATACATAGTCGATTCCCATATTCTCAGCATGTTCAATGCCCTCCCAGAGGGATATGACCGCCTTAATGATCCTTCTCCCTTTGATAAACCCTTTTTGTTCCGAGCAGATCCACTTCATCAGGGCAGGTGTGATCCGGATTTCCACCACTTTAGCAAATATTTTGTAGCAAGTATTAAGCATAGTAAGAGGTCTCCAATTGGCAAGGTTTTCCCTGGCACCTTTTTTGTGCAGAAGCTTAATGATCCCCGTGTTGATGGAGTAGGGTAGCGCTTTGAATTTGACTGCTTCCTCCCAGCCTAAAGAAGAAAAGGGGAAAGAATTTCTTTGAACATCTGCTGGGAACCCATCAATCCCCGGAGATTTATGAGGGGCTAGGGTGTCTATCGCATTCTGGATTTCTGAGATAGAAAAAGGCGAGTCAGCTTGCAGTTTGGTAGTCTCAGGGATAACTCTACACCTATGTTTCCACACAATTTCCCTTGCTCAGTTGACTGGTTCAGAGAGCATCTCCTTGGGGCTGAAGAGCTGCTCAAAGTGGCCTCTCGTATAACTGATGTTTTCTTCTTCTGGCTGAATTGTACTATCTGAGTCCGTGAAAAGAGGGGTGGTCTCTCTAACATGTTTTTTCCTCAACATTTTGAACATTTCTTTGGTTGGTCGGTCTACCTTTCCAGCCCACCACTCCCTAAAAAAATACGAGGCATGTTTAAGGGCAAGATCCTCTTCCTGCTTAAGTTTGGTCCTTAATTCGGAAATTGAGTTTTGAATGGTTTCATTTTGAGGCCCTAATTCAAGCTCGTTTAGGGAGCTGTAAAGCTGGTCCCTTCTCTTCCTCCTGATCGAAGTGACTTCCTTCCTGAATTTGGAGAGCAGTTTTTGTGTTTCTCTGACTGCTTCTGACCAGGCTGCAGCCAGGCTGTTAGCTAAAGAAAATTTGGACTGCCAAACCTTGCATATGGCCTCTTGAACCATCGAGAGCTTGAAAAGGGCAGGGTCAGTGTGAAACCATTGGATACGAATCTTTCCAACTTTTTGGTCGATTACGGACACCACTGGATAATGATCAGAGATGCAGGAGTTGTACTTGACTTTGCTTTTGACCCTAGTGAACGAGTTAGCCAGGGGAAGAGAAATGTAGCTACGGTCAAGACGGGCTTTCCTAGCATTCTCCCCTCTCAAGTAATTCTGCCAGGAGAAGCATCCCTCTTCACCCATGTCCACAGCTCAAGACTGTCTTTTAACCTATCCCATGCAGCCTTCTCGCTACCATTGATGATTGTGCCTTTACCAAGGAACCTGTCTAGAGATGATTCAACCATGTTGAAGTCGCCCATCATGAGGATGTCCCCTTTGACCTGAGACACTCCTCCCATAACTTGCTTCTTTGGGCAATAGATTCTGCAGCATATACCGAGACCAAGATGCATTTAACAGGCACCACGATACTAACAGCCACCCAGTGCTCCCCTCCTAGGACAATGGGCACCTGAGGGAGAAAGGACTAAGGAACCCCTAACGAGGTGCCTCGAGATCCCCTTTGATGCGATGAAGAGAACCACTGTAAAGATTGCGATATTTCGTTGAGCCTTCTGGTCAAGTCCTCACCCGTGACCTTGATCTCTTGAAGAGATATAATGTCCATAGGATTGTCAGTAACCCAGGCTTTTATTTTCTTGGATTTAGTGGGGTCAGTTAGCCCCTTGACATTCCAATTGACGGCTCTCATCTATGCACCCGTTTGTCTTTTTTGGCTTTGTTGGCCGGGGATTTTACATTCTTCTGACCGACAGGATCGTGAGTCCTCTTGTTGTCTTTCTGAATCTCCATAGGTGCCGGTGCTGGAGAGGGGGGAATGTTTTCCTTATTCGCTACTGCAGGCTGGGGGGTGGCTAGATTAAGATCGATAAGGGAATCTTCGTCCATTCTATTCACTTGGGATTCTAATTCCGCAGGGAGAGATTCCTCAGCATCGGATTCGGAAACCTCTGATTCAAGCAAGTCTTTTTCATCGAACCCATTGAGCCAATACTGAAAATCTGTTAGGCTGCCAAGTTTTGGGCCTAGGTTTTTCTTTATTCTGCTTCTGAGGAGAATGTTTTCCTCTCTCGTGAGTGACCGTGGTGAACTTGCCAGCCCCTTCTTGAGGGCCTTGTTCCTTGCTTTCTACTGGTTCAGAAGAAGGGGCTGGGGGGAATTTAATCGGACAGTTTTTGACATAGTGGGCTTTGTCCCCGCAGTGAAAGCACGCAGTAGGAAAGTATTTGTAGGTTATTTCTTGATCGAACAGTTCTCCATCGTCTGTAAAGATGTCAATGGCCGTGGGGAGATCCCTTGAGATGTCCATTTCAATTAGCACTTGGGGGTGCCATGAGGGGACATAGTTAGTCTTCTGTCTACCCCCTAGGACCTTACCTAAGGGGGCCCCAATCTCAGCAAGGTGTGCATGGTAATGCATCGGTAGGTTTGGGAATTCGACCCAGACAGGGTAATTGACTAAAGCCAAATGTTATGGGTTAAATTCTTTGTGCCAGTGAAACAGACTCAGAGGTGAAGACCTAATGACCCACTGCCCATGGCTTAGCACAGAAAAAGCCATGGCTGGAGTTTTGAAGACGAACAGATAGTGGCCTTTTGGTAATGCCTGAATCGTTTCCACTTCTGCCTCTAAGGGTCCCCATTGGTTTCTAATCCAGTTTCTGAGGGACTCTACAGGGGGACAGGGTCCGGCTAGGAGACCTATCACAGCCCTTTCTTCAAGATCTTTTTGTTTCTTTCTGATCTGAGAAGCAGGCAGAGTGACGAAGGGCTTACCTCCGAGACCTCGTTGAGAGCAACCTCCAGCAGCTCCTTCGCCTTCTCTCCCGAAAAGCTCCTCGGGAAGCTTGTCTTCTTGGTGATAGGGGCCTGGTTGATAAGCTTCTTCACCTCCTTCTGCAACTCTTTGGGGATGGTAGACGAGGAGGGGAGCCCATTGTCGCCTGCTGGCGAATGACGCTTTGAGCTTCTGCGCGAGGCCATGCAGAAGCGCTGTCAGTACTTCGTGAAACAAGGCTGTCTTCAACAACACATTTTCCTGTGGGGAGTTGTCGATCACCAGGCTGCGATGGGGAAGGGGGTTGGCAGGGTGCCACGCATTCGGGGACGAAGAAGTGAAGTTGCATGCAGCCTCGTGTGGAGAAGACATGAGGGGGGCTAACGTAGTGGGCGGTTACGCCCCTGACGCGACTTGTTTAGTCTAGTCTAGGGTTAGGCCATCGCTAACACAGCTTAGGCTCTCTCGCTCTCCTCCCTGTGCGCTGTGCATATTAAGTTAGTTTGAGACACCCTTTTTGTTTAAGATTTTTTTAATTGTAATAACAGCAAAGAGATACTCTGATTGTTTGAGGGTAAAGAGGATGGCGAGGCACGTGGAGAGAGAGAGAGAGAGAGAGAGAGAGAGAGATACGACACGGCTCGGAGGCACACCTATCGGTGAGAGTTTTTTGATTGTTGGAGCAGGTTACCTACTGCCTACATGCTCTGGCTTGGCGTCACTTGCAAGGCAAGAAGGCAAGACAAGGAGGGATCGGATGGCTGACCATTGTCCATGATGGAGTAGGGCATGAGGGTATGGCGGTGTTGGGGGGGCCAAGTTGGAGTAGGGCATGAGGGTATGGCGGTGTTGGGGGGGCCAAGTGGACGACAAGAGGGGGAGATAATATTGGAGCCAAGTTGCAAGGAGACGACGCATGAGGTGGGCATATGGGGCGAGGGGGATGCTCTAGCCCAGTGTCGGGCGAGCAGCAAGACGAGACAAAAGGGCCGCTTGCCTACATGTTGGAGGAGATTGAAGGCCCCTTGGAGGTCGATGCTGTGACAAATGCAGCAAGAGACCTCTCTCTCGCACGCATGGCTTGTGTCTACAATTTCTTTGATGCCCTGCAATCCCCTTCAACTACCTGTCGTTTGGGCCTTCTATTCTCTCTCTCTCTCTCTCTCTCTCTCTCTCTCTCTCTCTCTGTTTGGTATCTGTGTGTCTGTGTGTCTTTATCTTGTAGCTCTATTTTTTTTCCACTCAGCCTTGGAGTCTGTAACGGGCTCCACTAGTTAGAGGCAAGCATACGGAGAGCGGTAGACTGGTGGATCTTGGAGGGGGTGGGGTGCAAGCATGGGTAAAGGGGTACATGGATGAGCAGGACTACATAGGCAAGGCCGTGAGGGGAGGGGGAAGCTTGCTTGCGAAGCGGAACAAGGGCAACGCGTGCATCGGCTCTAACCAAGATTCTACTGGTTAAAGTAAAAAAGGACAAGGAATCTTGAACAAAAATTAATTAATCGATGCAAGTAAGACCGAGTAGTAGGCGTCACGATTTTCGAAAAAGAAAAGAAGAGGCAGATTCTCCTCATGCAATCGTGTATATATATATAGTAGGCGTCACGATTTTCGAAAAAGAAAAGAAGAGGCAGATTCTTCTCATGCAATCGTATATATATATATATATATATATATATATATATATAGAGAGAGAGAGAGAGAGAGAGAGAGAGAGAGAGAGAGAGAGAGAGAAGCAGCCCTGAAATTTGCAACCTTGCCAGCCCTTCCTATGCATGTAGCCCTGCCTACGCATGGCAGTTCAATTGTAGGCCTTCCTATGGAAGACCAGGTGGGCTAGTGAGCCCTTCACCAAGGAAGGGTGATCCTCGTCAAAGTCTTCCCAAGGAAGGGCAACTTTGTAAAGTGCCCTTCCTAGATTAATTTTGCAGGCAGGACCCGGGTTGTAGTGTTGATCAAGTTTTGAACTCAAGACCTCTCAAAATAAAGAATTTTAAGCCTGGAGGTTGACTTGCTAGCCTCGAAAATTCCAGAGAAGCGCCCCTGTTCGAACTTCGCCGCCTATTCAGTTTTGCACACAACCTACAAACTCCAGACTCCAGAGTACAGAATTTATCCCGCCAACTTCCAAGGCTCAAGCCCACGAATCTCTGGCCCGTAAGTCAGCGACTCAGCTCTTCCAAGTTTCATCTAGTTGCCAGCGCCATGGAATCTGGATTCTGGATGCCCTCAGTGGCTCAGCCCCATGCATCTTTGTTTCCTTATCATGAATCGTGAGCAGCTCGAGCCTCTAGAGTCTCCCTTGTAAGTCGTAAGTCGTCTCTCTTGCATCCTCGCATGCAGTTTTTCAAAGTTCAAGGCTCAAGTTTCAAACTAGTGTTTGGTTCAAACATCCATGATCCATCATGCATGCTGCATGCAGGTAGCATTGAGCAGGAGTCATTTTTCTTGATTTCAACTTCCATCATGCATGTTGCATGCAGGTAGCAGATTCCCAGAACTTTGTTGCAGGCAGTAGACTGTAAGAGTCATACTTCATCATTCATGGATCAAAGTGTCTCTCTTAGCTTCCTTAAGTGCAGATTTCGATGAAGTGTGATCAATAGTTTGCTGTTGGAAACTTTCATGACCTGTTTTATGTCTCTTTGCTTGTAAGCAATTTTTTTTTTCAAGTATGCAAATTGTGTTTTGTCTTTTAATTCTCCCATACAACTTAATTTATATCACCTTGCATTTTGTATGAATGCATTGGAAACTTGACATAATGAATGTAGATTTATATTAATATGGAAATGAAAAAGGCTGACAAGAAAAGAAAGCAAGTAGACCTTTCAAGCTTCTATAAAGCTGTTGAAGATAGAAAAAAAACCAAAGAGAGAGATCTACAGAAAGAGCGAGACCATGTGATGGAAGAGCTCTTTGGAGATGGACCGGAGTTAGGAAAAGATGATGACGAGGAAGCCCAAGAAGTGCAATTTCCTACAAGCTCGGAACCACCTTCTAAAGCTAAGAAGCGCAGAAGATGGATACCAGCTTGGAGGCTCCAACACAGATGGGCTTACCCAGTGATATTTGAGGGAAAGGTGAGGGTCAAATGTCAATGGTGTGCTTATTCAAAACAAAAGACTCCTTATGCAAATAATGGGTCTTCTACACTCCAACTTCCGGCTTTGACCGAGCATAGCGAATCAGATGAGCATCAAATTGCTAGCTTCAAGTGGGCAAACAAGGAGAAGAGGGTTTGCATCCCTCTCCCCGATTATGTTGCAAACTTAGAAGATAAGGAGAAAGTACGCGTAATTACTGTGATGTGGCAGGTGTATTTTGTTGTGAAGTCTGCTGGTCCTATGGATTTGTTTGAGAAGTTGTGTCTTCATCAAATTGAGCAGGGTTTACCAAATATGCCATGTCATGTTGATTATGGAACTTACCTAAATAGAGCTGCTGGTATTGAATTTACACAAGCAATCAGGGATGTGCTATGGATTGCTTTATGTAAAGAAATACAAGCCAGCCCTTGGTATTCCCTAATGGTTGATAATAGTACGGATAGGGGAAAAGAGGGTCATCTCATTGTCTATGTTAGTTATTTGAAAGATGGGGGTAAGGGGGAGAATCGCGTTACTTTTGTTAAGCTTATCAAGACGGATGATGGTGGAGCAGAAGCAAAGTATCATGCTCTCCCTGAGTTGATAAAGGAGATGGGTTTGTATTTTCACAAACTTGTATCTCTTGCTACTGATGGATGCTCTGTCATGGTGGGCCATAGAGGTGGGCTCATCGCTAGAATGAGAGCAGATATTCCCCATTTTCTTCTTGTGCACTGTCTTGCCCATCGTGAGAATCTTGTAGCAAGTCAAGTTGTAGACTCTTTTCCAGAGCTTACGCATCAAGATAAGCTATGTAGAAGCATCTATACCTGGCTTCATGAATTCGGGAAGTGCATGGATGATTTGAAGCTTATTGAGGGTGCATTAGACTTGCTAGAGCTGGCCATGTTGCGCATACATTCAGTGAGGTGGCTGTCTCGTGGACATGTGATGGAACGCATGGTGAAGGTTATGCCTGCATTGCTTTTGGAGTTCGGGAAAGAGAAGCCAAGCATATATGATAAACTAGTCCTATATGCAAATCAGTTTTACATACACTTGCTAGCAGATATATGTTCAGAACTAAATGTTTTGAGTTGCCAATTTCAATCAGATATTGTGGATGTTTCTAACATTTCAGGGTTTGCTGATGCGGTGTTACAAAACTTGAAGAAGAAGTTCTTGAGAGACTCAGCTGGGTGCGGAACAAAATATTTAAAGAAGTTTTTTCAGGACACAAAAGATGGCAGGGTCACTTTTGTTGATGCGGGTGGAGAAATGCATGTTCATAGTTTAAGATTTGGCAAGGTCGAGGGATCCAGCAGAGGTGGTTCCTTTGAAGACTGCATGCTTTCGGGTAAAGAGCTGGTCACAAAAGTGGTGCAGAATTTGACCAGCAAAATGCAAGATGACATGCCGATATTGGAGGCTTGCAAGCTTTTCAGTCCAAAGCATTACCCAAGTGAAGAGTTGGTGCAAGAAGCATGTACGAAGAAGTGGTTGCTAGAGATACTCAAACAATACGGATGTTTGGTATTTGATGAAGAGCATTGCTTGGGAGAGCTGGACTCATTTACAACAGTTTTGTCTACCAACTTTAAACACAGAAGCTTTCGTGAATCATGGGAAGCATGCAAAGATGATGCCACTATGCATGACTCATTTCCGAATTTAATGAAGCTTTGGCAGATTCTCTCAATAGTTCCCGTGAATACAGCTCCTGCAGAACGTGGTTTCTCTCTTCAAAACAACATCAAATCAGCTCATAGGACAAGCATGAGTACAACAACACTTGAAAACTACATGTTCATTGGTTTGAATGGGCCAGCAACAACTTTGGACGTGCCTTGGGATGATGTCTTCTCCTTATGGAGAAAGAAGAAGAAAAGATCTGTAAATCTCACCGCATAGATGCTTGTCCTAGATCGTTTTGAGTTTGCTATATTTAGCAATCTATGTATGAATGAAGCTTTTGGAACTTCTGACAGGGTTCACTTCAGCTGTGCATTGTCTTATCGTTGAAACATTGAAACTGGACAGCTATCAATATATGGCATCGACATTTATGTGTAACATGTAGAGTTTTGATTGGCTGTGTCAACATATTTATTTTGTCAGTATGGACTCTGCTTGGAGACAATTTACTTTGTATTTTAATGAATTTAAATAACAATAGTCCACACATTCAATTTTCCTATGAATCTTAATTTGTTGTAATTTTTTGCAAATAACCTCAAGTCAGCTGGCTGCTGGACATGTACACATGATTTGGTTCTATACACATCTTTACCACCCTTTTGTCTTGTCAGTGGTGCCCATGTATGTACACACGATTTGGTTCTATACACATCTTTACCACCCTTTTGTCTGGTCAGTGGTGCCCATGTTTTATCCATCTTTACCACCTTTCTGTTTGGTGCAGATATGTGGCTCCAGAAGATGCATTAACTGTCATGTTAATTGAGAAAATTGATGTCTACATCTATGGAGTGCTTCTCATGATCCAGCTTGCGCGAATCAATTTTCGTTTCACCTTGATGCTAACTTGCATGCGATCAATAGCAATCTAATTTTGTTCTGCTCTATTCTGCAGGAACCTTTCCAGCCTCAACATTGGTGGCAAAATCTCCCCGTTCATTGGAAGGTTACAGAGCTTGCAGAGCATGTAAGTGTGCGGCCCCCCTTTTCCCTGCACCCTTTTCGCCGTGCTCCTCCGTGTGATCAAGAATTGACTGCCTTGCGCTGTAGTGACTTCAGCCACAATTCAATTTCTGGGATGATCCTTCAAAAACCAGAGGGAACAACCAGTGGTTTCTTGGCAACTTGCGTGCCCCGCAGTTGCAGCAGGCAATGGTGTCCTATCAATTGGAAAATGATGAGCCACGACTATTTCGCTAGAAAGGACTTGATCTTCTTGGGAACAGGCGACATTATGTCCGTTGTTTGAGGCATGCATAATATTATATGGCAGCTCTATTGTAGTGGAGTTAGGTGAATGCTACATTTACTCTCAGGGATTTAGGATAGGAGTCTAGAATGTCAGTCTATTCTTAATTGGGACAGGTGCCCATAGTGGCCACTCAATATGAAGGGTACTGGAAGGTACTGTGGGAGCCTTGTCGACTGAGATAAAGGCTCTTGCTAGAGGAATTGGCCCATATAGATACTCTCAATGCAGAATGTCTAGCAAAGACCTCTCCCACATGTTCAAGGAATGCCCTACAATCAACGGCCTTGCGGGTAAGATATGCAAATGGGCCTAGAAGACAGGAGCTACTTATTGCAACACAAATTGTTAGATTCTTCTATTTCAAACAGATGCGGAAAGCTAGGAACGATCGTTTATTTGACAAAACCATGGAAACAACAAGGTTCACAAAGATAATACAAGAAAGCAGGGGGCGATCCTAGCCTTTGGAAAACGTGAGAACTATGATGAATGGAACAAGGTAGTTTGCACCGCTTTAACTAACTCTCATAGATAAGGACCATGTGTTGTTTGCAGGGTGGATCCCCTTTTAGGTGATGGACAAAGGACCTCAAACAATTTTCATGGCTCTGCACGAACATGGCAAGAATATGTAGTTTTTTGTGGTTGTCAATATAATATACTCTGGCAATAAGATTCTAGCCACAATAATTGGATCAAATAGATGCTTGGGATACAAAGTGGCAAGTGAAGATCTCCCACACCTAGTCAAAGATTGCTTGACTATAAGCGGATTGGAAGGCAAGGTTTGTAAATGGATCCACAAGACTTGGAGGATTATTTTCTACAAGAACGACAAGGGAGGGAAGTTCATAACCTCTCAACTACTGACTTCAATGAGATTATCCAAGAAAGCAGGGAAATGATTGTATCTATTGGAAAAAGGAGGAGCTCTAGTGAGTGGGTCCAAGTGTTACAAGCTATCACACTCCAAGCTAGTTGAGATCATGAAGAATGATAGTGGTACAAGCTAGCTCGCGGATGCTACCTTGCATTATATATCTCTCAAATAACTCTCTTATGTATGCTACCAAAAAGGCCCTTTGTAGTATTGTTGATCCTTCAAGGCCCGAGCTATGCTTGAGGTCTTTTGTATATTCTTTGGATGAGTTAATATAACTTCTCCACTCACAACTGTGAGTATGGAAAAACAAAAGGATTTTAGGTGGTACCTAGTGTCTGGGAAAAACTATCATACACAGCGCTCTAAACTTCTTTTTTAAGGAGAAAATCTTATTTTTTAAAGTATAAATACAATATCTTTACACTAATTTCTATTAACTTGAGATGCATTTCCCCCCTTTCCTTCTCTCAATTGATATTTTGTAATTTTCAAATGGGAGAGAGGTACTCAAGTTGAGGAGGAGAGTGTTCGAGAAAGGTTTATCTCAGCTAGCATAGAGCCGGTTGAAAATTCATTTTAATTTCAAACAAAGGTGAAAGGAAGAGAAACCAATAATTTTTTTTAAAAAAATTCAAACATCATATAAATTTACAAAATTCTATCAATGTTTTTGGTTTGATGCTTTACAAGGGGGACTAGTATGTGACCCGCTTGTTGCCGCGGCTAGAAAGTGCATGTCTTATATTCTTACAACTACAAAGATGGAAAATTATATAGATTCTATTTTTCTACATGTATATACTCTTTTGCATTTCAAACAATGATTCACAACATATCTCTATGGATTCTCAAAAAAATTATACATGCAAGAGATAACAAATATTCCTTTACTACCAAACTCGCCAGGTTTTCACATGATACAAAGGATTTTCTAGCCCTTATTCAATGGATCTAGGAGTGATTTATAGATATTGAAGAGAGCAAAGAGAGAGAGAGAGAGAGAGAGAGAGAGAGAGAGAGAGAGAGAGAGAGAGAGAGAGAGAGAGATATCTATATTCTCCTCCTCCTCCTCCTCCTCCTTCTCTCTATTTAATTGGATAGTCCTCTAGGTTGCTTGTAGTTATTCTCTTCTTCCTTCTCTCTGTTTAATTGGATAGTTCTCTAGGTTGCTTGTAGTTGTTTAATTCTCTCTTTCTCTCTCTCTCTCTCTCTCTCTCTCTCTCTCTGTGCCAAAAAAACTCTAAATACTAAATACCTTCATATTTTATAGGTTTTCTTACCTTCTAATGTATAATTTAGAGGCAATGTTTCAAAATTTGTAAGTGACAGTACACTTTTTTATCAAGCTTTGCTCCCAAGTCATGAAGTCTCCAACGTTTATGGTGTTTGTTGTACACTAGAGAGAGAGAGAGAGAGAGAGAGAGAGAGAGAGAGAGAGAGAGTCTAATGTTTTGAGAAAAAAGAGAGCTATATAGGGCCTTCTAACTCCATGATGAAGGAGAGTTTGAATTTAAATAGGTTCTCCAAGGAGCTGTTGCACATCTTTGGCCAACATGGAAGACGATCATGCCTATGTGTACCACATCTAAGAGATGCAATTGGCCATGGACATGTAGAAGATGTGTAGTTCCATTGTCATCCAATGAGCCATCTTGAGAGGAGTACCATCACCACTTGTTTGCACTCACATCGAGCTCGTATGCTAAAAATAGATGATTCCAAGCCTTTAGTAGAGGTGAAAAGAAGCATAGCTCATGTTTGCTCATTGGATGAATTACTACATCAGTCTTACATTCTTAAGTCCATGGGATTGAACCCTAGCTTGATGTATGAAGATATGAATTGTTTACAAACATTGAAGCATGTTACTAGGCCGCTAGCCTTCAAAGGATCGTCTCCATACCCATTCCACATTCAAGCAAACCAATAGTTCAAGGAGTGTTAGCCATCATGAAAGGTCTAGATGATGGTGAATTTACCTCTTCACCATCATCATTAGATGTTGGATCAATGGAACCTTCAACAAATAATGTGTAAGGCACTTTGATACCTTTCATCCCTACTAAAAGTCTCAAAGCTTTCATCTCTTGTAGCATTGATTTTGTGTATTCCAATGCTGGAAAAAGAGCTAGGTTTAGTGCAATCACACCTAGAAATGTATTTGAGTGTACGCTTAATGTAATCATATGTAGATTTTCTAAGCTTTTTGGAAAAAATATTGTGTATATGAGTGCTAAAAAAAAAACCTAGGTATAGTGTGATCCCACTTGCAAAATAAAACCTGCAAATATAGTAAATTTGTCTTAAAAATTTCTCATATGTAGGTTTTCCAAGTTTTTGGGAGAAAGTATTGTGTATCTAAATGCTTGAAAAAAAGTTATCTCTACTGTAATCTCGCCTACAAATTTTGAAATTTACCTCTAAATTTTAGATTTGAAGATAAGAACTCTTACAAAGTTTAGACAAATTTAGTGTAAAGACCATCAAAGACAATAAATTTTCCTCTAAACTTTCTCAGAGATAGGTTTTTCAAACTGAGTGATCAAAGAAACTCTAATTTTAATATAAACATAGTGGATTTGCCTCCTTGAAAGTGACCCTAGAGAGTAAGAACCCATTAGAATGGGGGTGCCAAGGTCCACACAAGTGCATTCCAAGAGGCTAGAAAACTACTCACAGCTTCCTTACCCTCACCCTTCTGCTTGCATACATATGCGACATCCTAAATTACAAACATTAATACCATCGAGATCTTGTTGTGCGTTTTTTAGTACATGATCACACTTAGTGTACATGTTGAGTAAAGAGTTTTCAACCATAATGTATTTTTTGGGCTTCTCCAAGGGCCTTGATAGGAATCTCATCATGAATTCTTTCATTCATGTCAACTTCTTAAATGTTGGCATTGGATAATACTAACATACCTTCAAGGTGTAAGGCCATTTAATAAGCTTAAAAAAGCTAGTTGTGCTGGCACGCAAAGCGTATGACTTGGATGTAAGTTTCTAGGAAGGGAAACTATGAGTGATGACTTCTCAAGGTCCTTAGTGAAAGACTGAAGATTGACACCAACAAAACACACTCTAGAGTGATCCACAAGGTAAAGAGCCTTAGGAGTTGCAAGTTTTGCCGACTTTGGGACTAGTTAGTGGGGATAAATTACAAATTAGAGAGGAGGCATTCAACTATCATCATACATGAAAATTGAGAAAATCAAACTTGAAAACCTTCAAATTTAATAAATTTTCTTCTAAAATTTCTCATACAAAATATTTTTTTGTAGGATTGGCCCTTTGGAGACCTCTAAATCTAGTAAAAATCTTCAAATTTCAGATGAAAATCTAGAGGAAAATATTAGGAAAAGCACAATATATCTAAGTGCTCGAAAAAAGACCTAGGTTAAGTGTAATCCCACCTACAAATTTTGAGGTTTACCTCTAAATTCTAGATTTGAAGGTGAGAAAACTTACAAAGTTCATAGAAATTAGCAGGATGAACTATAGATCCAAGGGGACGGATACAATCATCATCATACACACAAACTAAAAAACTCAAATATAAAACCTCAATTATAGTAAAATTTTTTCTCTGAAATTTTATCATATGTAAGTTTTTCAAATTTCAAATTTTTGTGGGATTCTCCAAGAGCCCTTGATGGCAACCTCCAAACTTCATAAAGACCTTCAAATTTTAAAAGCATATCTCCAAATTTTAGAGGCAATTTCTAGGAAAACATGTAAAGACCTTCAAATATACTTTTTTCATATATAAGTTTTCCAAGTTTTTGGAAAAGAGCACTATATATCCGAGTACTAGTGCTAGGAAAAAGGCTAGGTTTAGTGTTATCCCACCTACAAATTTTAAATTCTAGATTTGAAGGTGTGAAAACCGATGAAGTTTATAGAAAAGCACTATGTATCCAAGTGCTCAAAAAACCCTAGGTTTTGTGTAATCCCACCTACAAATTTTGAGATTTACCTCTAAATTCTAATTTGAAGGTAAGAATGCCTATGAAGTTAATAGGAAAAAACCCAGGTCTAGTGAAATCCCACCCACAAATTTTGAAATTTGCCTTTAAATTCTATATTGGAGTTGAGAACACCTACAAAGTTCATAGAAATTTAGCGCAAAAACTTGCTAACAAAGTTAGTAGTTTACTCTACCTTCCATCGTTGTTAACTTGCAATTGCTCACCACTCATCCTAGATTCTCTCTTGGATTTGTCAACTTGGGCTCACTCGCCTTTGTTCGTGATTGTCTATGGGACCAACTACTCTCTCTCTCTCTCTCTCTCTCTCTCTCTCTCTCTCTCTCTCTCCCCCCCCACTAAATAAAATTTTTCATATTGCAAAGCTTCATCTACCTTGTAGATAGAGTGAAGACTATTTTTCAATAAAATCTCAGATTTTTAAATTATTCATCGGCTTTGTAATTCACTTGAAGATATATATATTGTTTTGGATATTGTGCTAGACTTTTAGAAAAATAACTAGAATGCATATTCCTAAAAATAACGTGGTTGTTGGTATGGAGTACCACCGAACTCCTAAAATTGGCCTTCACATGTTGAGTAGCTAGTAGGTTAAAAATGTTCATTGTACTAAATCAACATATGAAATCAAGAAAACCCATTTGGGCGCGGGATGGGTGGATCACTCTACATACACTACAAGAGGTTGTGTGCTCTTGTGACGCTGTTAGCGACGGAAATACACTGGGTTTTTATAACCCACAGCGTCGCTAAAACCGTCGCTAATAGCGTCGCTACGAGAGCGTCGCTATAGGTGTCGCTATATGCGTCTCTATATAGCGACGGTTATAGCGACGTTTACACAGAAGTCTATAGCGACGCTCATAGCGACGCTACAGAGCCATAAATAGCGACGCTACAGAGCCATAAATAGCGACGGTTATAGCGACGTCCGAGAGATTTTTTTTTTGGTGACAGGGCATTGAATGCCCTGCCACCCATCAACCATATTGTACTTGATTCACTTTTTAAAAAAAGTGCAAGGGTAGATAATAGACCCAAAATAGTCACCCACAAGACGCATTGTTTGCAAAATTGACAAGCGTAAAATTGACAATTGTACACATCATAGGCAAAATGAATTGATTGGCAAATGTAATAATGACAATTGTACAACATCATAGGGATAAAGAATTGATTGGCAAAATGAACTGCGGTGACAAATGTAATAATATACATGGTTCAAAAAGACGTATAGAATCCGTCTCATGATACATAAGCTATGAGAAACCCTAAACTAATGCTATCTAGCTACGGCTAAACTGACGTCGTCTAGTCAGACGTCTCATCGTGTCCAAGCGGCGTATCTGTCGGATTCTGCAAAAAAAGACAATAAGACAGCTTTCAGTAAGTATAAACATATAATGACATTTATAAAACAATACAAAAAATAGAAAAGAATAAACCCTAATACTAACCATGACGCCGCGAGAACTGAGAATGTCCATCAGGGCGTTTAAGCCCTTCCTGCCTGCGTACTCGCGCTCGTACGGTGTGGGATCACGTCCTGTCATCGACCACTGTCAAAACATACAAAGATTTCATTATGTTAGAATTAAAAAACTCATAAACCCTAAACTATCGAACATAAAGAGCAATGCGAAAACACTTACAAAATCGGCCTCAAATGATGCTTATCCACCGCTCCCCAAGTGGTGCGAGCTCTCTGCCTCTACTCGCGCTCTGGCTGCATCCTTTTGTTGCTTCCACTTGTCGGGATTCTTGCGCGCTGCTTTCTTCGCATTCTTCCAATCTTCTTTGGCCAGCCAATCTGGCCTGTTCCACCCATGCTTGATTGCTTTTTGCACTTCGGAACGCTTGTGTTTGCAGTATTCGCGCATTCGAATCTTCATCAGGTCTTCATTGAAGCGCTGATCCCGTGTTGGAACGGGAAACTCATCATGAAGTATGCTGATGACTCTGGCTTTTAAATCACTTGGTACTTCACTCCATTTGTTTAGTATGTAGTGTCTAAACAGCTGAGAGCAAAGACCACGCATGCGCGAGATCACCTTCTTGCCGTCATCATCCATGATGATGCCGCCGCTGAAGTCGACGGAGTAAGGCAAGCCCTCTGGCCGATGACGCGTGAACCTGGGTGTCCCGGCAGGGGTCTCTAGCGGCGTGTTGATGGGGGTACGGACGTCAGGTGTCTCCACCGACGTCTGGGCCCCGAAGAGAGGAGTGTCGAGTGGGGTGGCTCCTGGCAGAGTAGGTAGAGGTGTGTAGCTGCTAGGAACAGTCAGCCGCGCAAAACCTGGCGTAGATGGCGATGTTGTGGCTGGTGTGGGGGCGGGCAAAGAAGGGGAGGGTAAAGAGCCTCGTCGAACACGAGGCGGTGTGGAGGCATCGGCGGCGGAATCCCCACAACAACCACCACCGCCACCACTAGAGCGCCGGTGTCTAGACGAGTGTGAAGATCGTCTCGTCAACACCGAAGCTTCGGAGCGCGCCGAATGCTCCGAAAGAGAGGGAGATGCGGATGGAGTAGGAACGCGCGATGATGCGCCAGAGCGATGACGCTCCACGTACGACTGTCTCTGCTGCGGTGACAAAGAAGAAAGAAACTCCTCATCATCCATACCTGCATTAAACACACGAATATTTAAACTTAATATTGAATGAATAGAGTAGACAATGACGCAAAGACCATTAAATACAATGACGTAATGATGCATATAAATAGAATGACGCAATGAATTGAGTGATAGAAGAGGCAAGTCAAAAACTCAGAATTTTCAATCAAAAGATGTGAGCGCGAGTAGAAAAGAGCGTTATACACCATGGAAGGTACTTAGAGAGCCAGAGCTTTTACAACACGGAGCAAAATTGTTCAAATACAATATTTGTGGCTTTAAGAGATCTCTCTCTCATCCTTGCATAACTCAGCATAACTTCCTATATCTATATAGAGCTCTCCGTTTAAACACATATCCTCTGTTTCATTTTGTAGCTCCTCTGCATGCACCCCATATAGAGTAGTAGCATCTTGATGCTCGTCTGGCACCACCGCAGCGGCTTCTGATTGAGCATCTTCTCTGATCTCCTCCATTGATGCCGTTGTGATTGGCACATGGTAGCCTTCATACGTTCTTGCACTACGAGGGGCTACCTCTATGACGTACCACCAGTTTGATGTAGACTTTGTAGGATGAAATATTACCTGCCAGAGCCACATAACTTACATGAGAGCTTTCAAGCACATAACTTGTAAAAGGGGGATGTTAACTATTTACATACTTACTTGTTCACAATGCTCGGGTAGTACGAAAGTGTCTCTTAGGTCAAATTTAATATTCTATTGGCATTCTTTGTCTTATCTCTCTCTCTCTCTCTCTTTCTCTCTCTCTCTCTCTCTACCTCACATTCTCTAGTCATGTCCAATCCCCGCACACCTTGGTCTAGAGGTGCACGGAGATCAGAACCACCGGGTTATAATCTCGTCTTTATTGGTCAATACCTATATTTGTGGGTACAAGAAATCTACAGACCCACGTCTACATGATACTGCATGTAGTGGACAAAACCCCTTTGCCTCTTCTCTAGCTGTAGCACTTCACAGCATCTTAACATCTTTTCACAGTAGATCTTTTCACTGTTCGTCTAACTCTAAACCCTAAACTGTAAGTAATTCTTGCATGGACTCGATCTAACGTAAATAAGCGTAAATCTAAATAAACGTAAATCTAACTAAAAATAAACCTAAATCTAATTTAACGTAAGTCTACATCTAACCTAATCTTTAACGTCTTTTGGGATAGTTTCCTACGACGTTAAAACTATCTTCTTCTTGTGTGTGTGTGTGTGGGTAAACCTAAATAAACCTAAGTCTAATCTAATATAACATAAATCTAAATCTAACGTAAATTATGTTATATTAAAAACAAAGAACTAAACTAACAGGGATTATAAGAACCTTAAAACTGATTTAACACATAATTTTTCACATAACTCGGCAAGAGTTGGCATTCTCATCACTAAAGATGTGAGAGTTAACTTCCGGCGGTGACGCTGCCTCATCTCCATCCACATCTGACGACAGCAATTGGCCCTTTGGACCGTTCTTGCTCTTGTTACTAACTTTGAAGTTGCTGTTGAATGACTAGAGGTTGTCTAGATGGTCATTGTCGGGGATGTAGTGACTCTTGCCGCCCTGAAGATCCACCTTCTTCCCTATCTTCTGAAGACATTTCACCAGTACTTTTGGATCGACGGAGCCCACCATGAGTGAAGGCAGCAATACCCTATATTCCATTGAGGGCTTTCTTCACCCACTTCATGCAGGCATCGCAGTCTATGGAGACCTAAATCTAATCTAATATAACGTAAATCTAAATCTAGCGTAAATAAACGTAAATCTAACTAAAAATAAACCTAAATCTAATCTAATTTAACTTAAATAAACCTAAATCTAATTTAACGTAAGTTTACATCTAACCCAATCTTTAACGTCTTTTAGGATAGTTTCCTACGACGTTATAACTCTCTTCTTCTTGTGTGTGTGCGCGTGTGTGGATGTGTGTGCCAATAAAAAGAGATAAATGGTATAACCTTTCTATCACCCATGCCAAGTATGATAAATTGGTTATGCCATTTCCCTCTTGAATAATGGGTCTTGAGTTCAACTCCTCGTCGGCTAGATCTTTAGGTCTTTTAATTTTAATTAGTTTCCTACGACGTTAAATTAGTTTCTCTCTCTTTCTCTCTCAATGTGTGCGTTTTTTTGTTTATGCATGTTTTCTCTCTCTTTTCCTCTTTCAATGTGCGCGTTTTTTGTTTATGCATGTTCTCTCTCTCTTTTCCTCTCTCAATGTGTGCGTTTTTTGTTTATGCATGCTCTCTCTCTCTTTTCCTCTCTCAATGTGTGTGTGCATTCTTTGTTTATGTATGTGTGTGTGCGTTTTTGTTTATGTTTGTACTCTTTCTCTCTCTCTCTCTCTCTCTCTCTCTCTCTCTCTCTCTCTCAAAAACACTATGTGTGTGTGTGAGAGAGAGAGAGAGAGAGAGAGGGAGAGAGAGAAAGAGGGGAAGGGAACATGAGAGTGAGGAGAGGGAAGGAGCATACCTGGCTCTCCTTCCTCTCCTCGTGTGTGTGTGTGTGTGTGTGTGTGTGTGTGTGGAGAAGAAAGAGAGAGAGAGAGAGAGGGAGGGAGAGCGTTACCTGCTCCTTGCTTGAGGGCGCCGAAAAACTCCGACCTGAGATCTGAGTTTTTGGGCGCTCTCTGTTTTTTTTTTTAGTCCAGCCGGCGTCGCTATGAGCGTCGCAAATTTACAAGTAAATTTGCGACGCTCATAGCGACGCCGTGATTTTTTTTTTGAGCGTCGCTCTGTGAGCGTTGCTAATATGAATAGCCTCTTGTAGTGATACTGTATTTAAAATGCATCTCCTCGCGATGTCTATTTATGCACAACCCCTGGGATGCAACATCTTGGCGCATACAGGACTGCTACCTTGCATACATAAGCTCTCACCTTCATGCAGCTGCAAGCTAGTACACACACACACCTACACACATGCACACACACTAGAGAGATCTTTTAACTGCATCAAACTGCACGCTTCTGGCTATTGCTAACACTTGATAGCCGGGGTGGAAAGAAATCGTTTCCATCTACGGGCATGTTGTCAAGAGTTTTTTGGAGCAAGGGATTGCACATATGTATATACACATGCATAGTGCATCAAATAAGGAATTGCCCATTTTCCAAAACCAGGTGGCTACGTAGGGCCCACATGTGTACAGGTAGGACAACATGTACATAGTGCATCGATTTTCACAGTTACCAGTACCAGTGTGTTTTTTCTGTAATAATGAAGAGTTGATAGCGCGTAAAACTTCTCAAGGAAGCTATCTGCTGGCCGATGACATGAGGTAAGCAGGTGCGTCAGATGGCATCTAGTGGCGTCAAGAGGTCGAATGGGATCAATATTTGCACGTGGATGAGTACGGACACAACGTGGGTGTTTTCTTGTGATAATTATGCAGAAAGGTCATCATGAGGACCATATTTTGGGGCCACTTCATGTGGTGGTGGGATGCATTATTGGAAAAAAGTTGAGTGCCATGTGTGCGGAGGACACAAAAGGGTGACAACTATGCACTGCGACGTCAGTTTTTGGCATGTTCGGGGTCCGTTTGAGGTCAACTAAAAGGCCAAAGGTGCCCAAGTAATAAAGCTAAGTGTGGGAACTGAAAAACCTGAGAGAAGACCAGAGAAAACGTGGAGAGAAGAGGAGGAACAACCACAACTTTGTTTTTGCTGTTTTTGGAGCTTGTTTTGGCCATAAACTGCTCATCCGAGGTCAGATTTGAGCACTTTGACATTGTAGACCGAGGTTTTGGGCCGTTCTATACGCGATGGAGCTGTCCATTTTTCCAAATTCCTCACTATTTTTTTGTTTTTTTGGTTGTGTAAGTTTCTCCTATGAGCAAAGCTTTTGCTTCTATTTGTGATTGTATCTGGCATACTTTACCAATATTGTGTGAGCTATTTGCCCCATTGGTGTTGGCCCAAGCTCAGTTGTATCTAAACATAAAAAATTCTCCTCTTTTGAGCTGTGTTTTTTTGGGTGTGTGTGTGTCTCTCTCTCTTTGTGTGGAGTGGGTAAATGGGTAGTCTCTCTCCTCTCACTCCATCAGTGTGTTCCTTGTCTCGGCTAGGTGGTTTGTATAAGCCGAGTGGTGCCCCATAGTGTGCGTGCATCTCATCCCAAGAGTGTGTGTCGGGTTATTATAGAGGCGTTGTGTGTGTTTCCATCCCGCTCACATTCTTTTGGTGCCCCCACGGAGGATCTTCTTTGAGTACTTTCAGCTTCGAGATTACAGGTTACAAGTTACAGGTTACAGGTTACAGGTTACAGGGACAGGTGCAGGTACATGTGATTCACACGGGTACAGGTATCTGGAGTAGAGTGATACATTGGCAAGTGGGAGTCATTTGCAGTTGCCGTGGGTATGCATCATTTGGCGCCTGTTTGAGCGCATTGTCTGTTGGTATTGTACGTTACTTGTGGAAACTGCCATTGTACGCCTTTGTGGAGCCATATTTGGTTTTATTTGGCAGTCCCAGTCATTTTTGAGACTTGGTCTGGAAGATAGTCATTTCTGAGACTTGACTATACGTGATTTGCATTAGCCTTCGTGAGAGGGTCGATAGCGTGAGGTTTTATTCAGCTGGGGGATTCTCAAATGTGGAGATCATTTCGGTGATATAGGTAGCTAGAGCACCTTTTTCGTGACCTCACCATAGGCTATGTATTAGTGATTTCTATTTGATGCTCGGGTTGTATTTTTGGTAGTTTATGCATACATATATAGTCTATATTTTGGGTTCTTACTGCTCTACCT
This sequence comes from Adiantum capillus-veneris, assembly GCF_014529385.1. Taxonomy (NCBI): domain Eukaryota; kingdom Viridiplantae; phylum Streptophyta; class Polypodiopsida; order Polypodiales; family Pteridaceae; genus Adiantum; species Adiantum capillus-veneris. The sequence goes on from NC_140954.1 coordinate 56,151,611, forward strand.
CTGGGGAAACTCTGCCAAAATTTTTCTAAGTCATGATGGTTGGTTTTTTGGTCTTTTGAGCCATTTATGCTATTATACTGCTGAAATTTTGGTAAAATCAGTGGATAAGACAGGTGTGCCTTCTTGGGAGCTGCATGGTTGACTTTAATGGATGATCAAAATGGCCCTCAATTCACTCCTTTTCATTTAACTCAGAGAATCCAGATAAATGTTTATGTGTCCAGGAATATTTTTTTCCAACAGCGCATAGTCTTTATGTTCGGGCCAAGAAGATTAAGAGAGATACTGGAATGCCCTTTGCCTGTTGTAATTCCGATGATTAACTATGAAAATTTATTTGATGTGCATGTGTTTGTCCTTGTCTAAAGTTGAGCTCCATTGAAGTTTCTGGGAATTGAGTTAGTCAAAAGTTTTGCATTCTTGCACGTGTGTTCGAAGGGGTTCTCAAAGCATTGAACTTGGGTAGCCATGGCTTTCTCTTATCCGGAGTTTCATGGAAGAAGTGATAAATATGTAGAAGACTTTTTGGAAAAGATGGAGGTTGCCTGTTACGTCTTGTCCAAATTTGTTTGAAGAGTGATGCACGAGTTTTGTCCAAAGCATTTGAAGAGGAGTTGCGTACAGCTGATCCACCTGTAAGATTGAGTTGACACAATCTAAGGCATGGATTGGAAGTGGAGTTTGTGAAGATAGAAGATCCTGACAAAGTGTGGCAAGAAGTACAAGGTTTGGTGCAGAAGGAAGGTGAGCCAGTAGATGCGTACATACGTAAGTTCTCATTGGCATGGGAGAGGATGTGCAAGGCCTTAGCACCACAAGTACCCCCGCCTGACATGATAAAGAAGGACAGTTTATTGGCTGGTATTTGGGAGAATATATGTTGGAGAGTGGAGCTAAAGAAGCCTAGGACATATGAAGATGCACTAGAGGTAGCAAGGAACAAAGAGTGGAAGCTGAGAAAAATGAGCCAGCTAGGAGTAGAGTCTTAGCCCATGAGGTCTGAGTTTCAGCCTATGGACTCTTTACAAGGTCGCATGCCAGGGGTTCATCATGAACCAGTGGTTACTGTTACTCCTCAGGTTATGCCAGTAGTGGTTACTACAACAGTGCAAGATGATGGGCTAAGGCAAGTGGTAGATTTAATGAAGAATCTCAGCCTAAACATGCTAGGTCAAGTGGGAAATGATCGAGGTCGAGGGAGGTTTTCAAATCAGCCAGGAGGTGAAGAAAGACCTAGGAATGGTGTTGGACAAAGCAATGGTAGGTTCTGGAGGTAGACACCCACATGTTATAATTGCGGAGAGTTGGGCCACATCAGCCCGCAATGTGATAAGCCACCAAGGATGGGGGGAGACATGTATCCATTGCCAAGACAGGTGCTAACTAGGTCAATGATTATGGCATCGAAATTAAGAGAGACAACGGAACCAGTGGTTTAACCCAAGAAGAAAAGGGAAAGACAAAAGTGATAAGTCTAGTCATCCTGGAGAAGGCATCAAAGCTAGAGGATACATTAGTGATGCCTATTGGGAAGAGAACCAAAGAGGACAAGGAAGGAAGAAGTACCCCAGGTCCTAGTAAGAAGAAGGGAAAGAGCCATGAAGGCAAGGATGTCAAGGACAAGAGGAAAAGAAGGGCTCGTCGCAAGTTTCATGTTTCAGATTTTCCACTAGGGGATGGGCAATTAAGCTGTGACTTGAAGGAGGATTTGACAAGCAGGAAGGCATATGTTACTTTTGGGTATCTTATAGATATGGTGCCTAAGCTAAAGCGACAGTGGAAGAGGATGGTTAACCCAATGGAGAAAGAACCAGAGAGAGGTTCAGTAGAGGTGTTGGCAATGGATGAGCTACCAGACATTTGCCCAATAGTAGATGTGTGGCACAAAAGAAAAAATCTGGGACAAGGTTATGTAGATGGTAGAGCCCAATTATGTGTCATAACACACTTATGCGTTGAGAAGATGGGTCTCACAATGACTGGGGTGTGAGGCTTTCGGATCAGATTGGAAAACCATCAGAAAGTAAAATGTTTGGGTGTTGTAAAGAGCTTAGAAGTGGAGGCGTATGATGCAAAGGCGGTGGTTGATTTTCATGTGATGCCAGCGGGGTTGGGAGCATATCCTATTATACTTGGTAGACCATGGTTACGTGCAGTGGGAGCTGTTCAAGATTGGCGACGTGGTACGATTAGCCTCTATGGAAAGACAGGTGCCAAGAAGCTGTATAATATGGACACAAAGAAACGATTGGAAGAGGTTTATGAAGATGAAGATGAGTCTAGTGATGAAGACTATTCCACAGTGTATGATGAGGATAGTGATAGTACTACCAACAGTGATGAGGATGCTGATGTTGCATTTCTTTTGATGGACATAAAAACCCAAGAGTCTGGTTTAGTTGTATTTGCAAATGAGGTTGAAGATGAAAGTGAAGGGCCTTATGAAGTGATTGAAGGGCTGATGCAAACCAAGGTTGAATTGTCAAAGAAGCAGGAATTGATGACACAAATGATTAGTGGAGACCTCTCAACTATGGAGAAGGAGATATATTTTCACATGCTGGCTAGTTTTCTTGATTTGTTCATTACTTCATATGAAGAGATCAGAGGGTTTAAAGGAGAAGAGATTCATATAGAGCTGAAAGAAGGAGATATATTTTCACATGCTGGCTAGTTTTCTTGATATGTTCATTACTTCATATGTAGAGATCAGAGGGTTTAAAGGAGAAGAGATGCATATAGAGCTGAAAGAAGGTGCTAAGCCAGTGCGGCAAAGGCTAAGAAGGATGGGTCAAGAGCAAATGAAAGCCTTGCGGGAAGAGGTGGACAAGTTATTGAAGGCAGGGTTCATAGTCCCTATGGAGACCACAAAATGGGTGAGTCAGAAAGTGAAGTACATGGCATGGTTTATTCCGTTGTCTTCACAACTCCTTTATCCATTACAGCAAGTGGCAAAGCATGATCCATTGCAATGGGATGACAAGTGTGAAGAGGTGTTTCAAGAGGTCAAAGAGGTGTTAGGGGGTCTATCAACCATGCACGCTCCTGATTGGGAGAAAGCATTTTATGTAAATCCATCAGTAGGGGATGATGCCATTGGAGCCATGCTATTTCAAAAGGGGAAGGGCAGCCATTATACAAGGCCACTGTATTGTGCAAGCCGAGTGAAGTTGGTAACAGAGAGAAAATTTTCAAAAGTAGAGCTAGTGATGGCCAGTGTAATATTTGCTTGTCGATGATTTCGTCATTACTTGCTACCACGACCTTTTGTTTTCTTGATGAGTTATGCCTTTTTGCCACAATTAATTAATAGCACTAACATGTCAATGTGGTCAAGAAATGGGTAATTGAGCTGCAAGAGTTTGAGTTCTCTTTTCTTGTGGAAGATAGTACAAGAGCTAACCTAGCTGATTTGTTGACTTACAAGGAAAATCCCCTCCTTGTTAAGGAAGAGGTGGTGAGAAGAGTAGTTGAAGAAGTGCCACAGATCAACAATGCACATGTGTTGTTCTTTGATGGCTCATATAGAAAGAGCCATGATACGGCGAGTCTCATATCTCTTTTTGTTGCGTACTGATCATGAATGATCTAGCGGGCTAGGGGATGGGAAAATTAGGTCAGGAGTTTTTTGGAGCAAGGGATTGCGCATATGTATATACACATGCATGGTGCATCAAATAAGGAACTGCCCATTTTCCAAAACCAGGTGGCTACGTAGGGCCCACATGTGTAAAGGTAGGACAACATGTACATAGTGCATTGATTTTCACTGTTACCAGTACCAGTGTGTTTTCTCTGTAATAATGAGGATTTGATAGCACGTAAAACTTCTCAAGGAAGCTATCCGCGAGCCGACGACATGAGGTAAGCAGGTGCGTCAAATGGCATCTAGTGGCGTCAGGAGGTTGAATGGGGTCAATTTTTGCACGTGGATGAGTACGGACACAACGTGGGTGTTTTCTTGTGATATTTATGCAGAAAGGTCATCATGAGGACCATATTTTGGGGCCACTTCACGTGGTGGCGGGATGAATTATTGAAAAAAATCTGAGTGCTAGGTGTGCAGAGGACGCAAAAGGGTGACAACTATGCATTGCGATGTCAGTTTTTGGCCTGTTCGGGGTCCGTTTGAGGTCAACTAAAATGCCAAAGGTACCCAAGTAATAAAGCTAAGTACGGGAACAGATAAAACTAAGAGAAGACCAGAAAAAACGTGGAGAGAAGAGGAGGAACAACTGCAACTGTGTTTTTGCTATTTTTGGAGCCTGTTTTGGCCATAAACTGCTCATTCAAGGTCGGATTTGAGCACTTTGACATTGTAGACTGGGGTTTTGGGCCGTTCTGGATGCGATGACTCTGTCCAATTTTCCAAATTTCTCACTGTTTTTCTGTTGTTTTGGCTGTGTAAGTTTGTTCTATGAGCGAAGCTTCTGCTCCTATTTGTGATTGTATCTGGCATACTTTACCCATATTGTGTGAGCTATTTGCCCCATTGGTGTTGGCCCAAGCTCAATTGTATCTAAACATCAGAAATTCTCCTCTTTTGAGCTGAGTTGTTTTGGGTGTGTGTGTGTGTGTGTCTCTTTGTGTGGAGTGGGTAAATGGGTAGTCTCTCTCCTCTCACTCCATCAGTGTGTTCCTTGTCTCGGCTAGGTGGTTTGTATGAGCCGAGTGGTGCCCCATAGTGTGTGTGTATCTCATCCCAAGAGTGTGTGTCGGGTTATTATAGAGGCGTTGTGTGTGTTTCCATCCCGCTCACAACGTCCATATTGGAGCATGTCTACCATGTCGAATCAACAGGTAGGTGTTTACCTACTGAGATTATCTGAATAATGTGTACTCTATATGCCTCAGATAGATAGAGAGTGATTATTATTGTCAAATTGCTCATATTTTATTTCTGTTCAAAGTCTACCTTTATAACTTCTTACAATGATTACCAATATCTCATGAATAGATGTGTATTTCAGGAAAAGGCTAGTACCATGGAGTTTACTTACAAACTTACAGCTAGGATGCATACATGTAGAGACCCTGCCAAGATGGCAGCCATGAATAGGAAAATGGAATTAGAACGTGAAAAGCAGTGACCGGAGTACCTTGTAACTAATCATAAAATACCATTGTCTAGAACTAGACCATATCTTGCCCGACTAGCCAAGAAAGATGTAATCTATCCAGAATAAAATGTATTGACATATAGTGGGTGGGGATTTTTGTTTGGGATTGAAAATGATAACAAGCGGCTGAGGTTGCATGGTACCTATCTTTCCGCAATGTCAGAGTGTGTTTTAATGCATCTGTGTTGTTGGATGGTGGCAGGTATAAACCTCAATCTTGTTCCTTAGAGGATTCGTCACCACAACCTTGTTACCTTACTGTTGTATTGGATCTTCATTAATAAAGATGGTTGTCATATTTCACAATGGTTTTCTAATTTGTTATGTACTTTGTTGGTACTTAGTATAATTTAATTATACAATTTGTATATCAAAGATGATTTTCATACTAGACACACATACCATACTATTTCCCTGATCACTCTTGGTCAAGTGATCTTGCATAATTAAATTATGTTAATTACCTAACCTATCCTTAATTGCCTTCTGGTATGAATGTTATCATAGCAGGTAGGATGGATATCCTCTCTTACACAATTGGGCTATACTAGCAAACAAAGGATACCTATTCCAGCTATTACCACACACTGTATTCTTTGATGCTTCAAGGCACCGAGTTCCATAAAATTCTTTTAGAATTTGAATCTGAAGCCTTTTCTAGTGGATCTTTATCAATACTTAACATTGCTGCTGTTAATGAGTGGATCTGTCTCCTTGCATCTTCTAGGAAAGATCCTGCTAGCCTTCTTTCTCTCTTTTAGAATTTCTTACTTAATGTTCCTTTCAATCATACTCAAGATAGCTCTGATTTGGATTTCTACTTTTCTTCTCTCCCCACTATTGTAAACAAGATTTATTCTATCAATAACATCCCCGTGTTACCTTTAGAATTTAAACAATATGAGAATGTGATTAATCCTCTACTAGACTTTGATCACCTTGATCCACAATAACAAGAGGCCCTGTCTGCACTTGCAGGCTCTCCTACTTCTCTTAAACCTGAAAAGTTTATTTCACATAACCTTTTTGGTGTTGTCCCTCTTATTCCTCCTAAACAAGTTGAGCTGGGTTCTAATCGACTTAACAGCCAACTATGGAATTTTGGGCTTATCAACCATTGTGCTCCTTTTTATAATCAATTCTTTTGCCTTGCTCTGCAGTATTCCTATAGAAGTGGTGGAACAGTGTAGAACCACTACATTACAAGCTAAACCCCTTTTATCTACTGATTTATCTTTTGAGCTTCAACAAATTTCCTTAGCTCTTGTAGACTCAAACAACTACTCTAATTCTTCTCTGGTGGCAAGAACAAAAGGACTATCACTTGCAAACCAGTTCAAAGATACAAAGAAGTTTCTTACAAACTGTTGGAACACATAAAGACCCTTTGTCAAATGTGGATGTAGAAAACTTGACCCTAATTCTAACTGTAATGCTTCTATACTATGGGTTTACCATTTATTATGGTATGTGTTTCAAAATTTACCGAAATTTTTTCCCTTCACATCTCGACCTGCCCAAGTGTATGCTTTTATAGCATGGGTGGCTACTTTACCTCTGGAAGTACGACATGCTATCATAATCTATTATCACTTCCATGAACATATGCTGGAGGCTGCTCATGTGCTAGTATTATATTCTCCAGGAAACACTCTACTACCCAGACTCGCCAACACACCCATAGCTAAAACCATAAAAAATATCCTCAAACCGCTAAAAGGCAAAGAACCCATGAAGAAGATTCTACATACACCAGGTAGTTCATCTTCTACTGTAGATAAGAAACCACAAGAATTTTGAGGTGCTGAAGATATTGGGGATACATCGAAAACTTTGGAGTTCGTGAACAAGTAACAGGTTCGAACTATCCCTACTAAAGCCAACACATTTAACAAATGACTAGAAACTATGTGTCAAAAGGAAGATTCATACATATAGTTTTTTGTAATAAATTTATGGATTTCATAAAATATTTTTCTTTTTACCAAGAAATCTTGAATTTTATTGGCATACCTAGAAGTTTAACATACTTCAATATTAAATTTGAGTGGAAATACACTAGAAATTTAAATAATATTTTATATAAACCATTTTGTACTTTTGCAATCCCCCTTGACTTATCCCTTGACTATTCATGTATGTCCCTAAATAGGTTTGCTAAATTCAGAAAGAATATTAAACCTTTTGGAATACATGTTATTACAACTGACACTAGTATTGGCAGACATGCCATGCTAAAAGACTTTTTGGAAAGGACTTAATCATATTCCTATGGTCCTTTTAGACCCTATTAAAGTAGCAAAAGAGTTGATTATTGGTTGGTCAAAAATGTGTAATATCTTGGGTATAGATGATTTTGTTATACACCACAAGATTATTTCTAGAAAAAATGATGAAATATTTAGAAATAAATTCCCATCACATAGGGTCAATCAATTATCATGCTTTAACGACCCGGATCTGATGAATAAAATTGAGTTTCTACTAGAACACCTATTTGTTTATGGCTTGGATAAATCATCCCAGACACCCATTTTTATCTGTAAAAAGATAGCATGCTCAAGTGCTTACAAAAGACTTTCATCTAGTTAGTTTTAATTATCTCATAGAAATGAATGTGAAATCACTAAGGAGGTTATGCAATTCTCTTTGATGACTGAAATATTTCTACCTTCTAAGCTTAGTCTTCCTTATCTCATGGGTAATTACGAGATTCACAAGGAGGAATTTAGATGGATAACCATTGCCCATAACTATATTTTTTCCCCTTTAACTAACATTATGGCATCTATTCTCAAAGCGGTAAACATGGGGAATTTTGAGGTCACTTTTGTGCCCTGTAAGAATATGTAGAGAGAGAATATATACTTTATTTAAAAAATAGTGAAATGTTTGTAAAAAGGTGAGTTTGCATCCTTTTTACCTCCGCCGAAACATGTCATTGTCAAATCTTTCTAGGATCTTTAGTATTCTAAAAAATACTCCCTGCAAAACTAACAAAAACGTCAGTTCTGGCCCAAAATTCAAAATTTTCAAAAGCTGAAACAAACCTTTTCTGTGTCGTCTTCTTCCTCGTATCTGCAGAGCTTTTCCCTATAGTACTATCTCTGACAAATACTGTTAACAGACTTCCATGGAGAAGAGAAGCTTATACCATCTACACATTGAGCTAAATGAAGAATATTGTCCAGTGCGCAAGAGAAACAAATGTGCAGAGGTGTCCTCATCCATATTTGAAGCAATGCGGCAAGATAAAAAACACACATTGATCTCTGGACTGATGGAAGATTGTATCCAGTGGACCCAATGACAAAGAGCACTCCCCCATTCTCAAATTGTTCATCTTTGATAAAATTTGTGGGTGATGGTCAAAGAGGGTTGTTGGGTTATACATAGAGTCTTGCAGCAGAGAGAGATATTCTTAATTTAGAAGATCATTTGGCCAAACAAATGATAAATACTCTTAAACAACAGCTTGAGGAATGTAAAGAGAGCAACGAAAAGCTACAAACTCAGCTCAAACAAGCTAGAAGAAAGAATACAATGTTAGGAAACAGACAAAGAGAAAAGAAGTTAAAGAACATTGAAGCCTTGAGACGTGGTGGAGGAGGTTGCAGCAGGAGAATCAGAGTAGCAAGGTATATATGCTTATTTTATATTGTTAAGTGCTACTATTCTTTGTTAATATGCTTAGGTTACTTTTCTTTGTTAATATGCTTAGGTTGTATTATGATTCTGCTCCACATTATTATGCTTATGTTAGGTTGTTAATCTTTTTGTTAGGTTGTTATTATGATCCTACTGCTATTGTTCTTTATTAAATGATTAATATTCAGTTAACTTTAATTTAGTTGATCACTGTTTGTTTATTTTGTTGGTGTCATTTGGACAAGATCAATAATCAGTTAATTTTGTACCTTTTGATTTAGGACTTTGCTACAACCAAACTCTGCATCAAACATGGAAATGGCAGCTAAACACTATTGTGATGTTTTACCTCCCAAGGTTGCCAAAAAGATTTTCACAGAGAAGAAGTTTAAAAAGGCAAAGGAGCAGTGCATTGAGGGATTTTTGCAGAGCTTTTGCTTGGACAAGGAGGATGTGCAATATACTATGGATAAGGTAGGCATTAGCAGAGATGGTTATAGCAAGCTGTTCAGAAATATGAAGTCAAGGTTAAAACAATGTAAAGTCAGGTCCTCTTTGCTTCCAAAGCCATCCATTGTGCAGCAGGCAAGGAAAAAGATCAATGAGAGGATAATGGAGATGTTGGGTGAGCCTCACCACATTCATGGTACCTATCATGGTAAAAAGAGGGATCTTCAATTTGATGAGTTCAATAATATTTTCCTTGACTTGAAGACACTTCAGAAGGAAATGATCAGATTCTATGAGCTGGAGCATATAGAAGCAAATGGTGTTGTCAGTTTTGTGATAAAGCTTGATGAATGCAAGATTGTTAAGAACAGAAAAATTGAGAGGATTTCCATAACTTTAATGAACAGAGCATTGAAACCGAAGGATACCAAGTACTTCAGCGTGCAATCGGAGAAGAATGTCTGGTGGCTAGGTGCTTTTGACGTAGAGAGTGAAGACTTTGATGTTCTGGATTGGGTTTTCCATCAAACAACAATACCCGAAAAGACCATATTAGGTAAAGTGGGAAAATCCCAATTCTCAGGTTGGACAACTTTCAATATATCATGTATAAAATATAGAGATTTTGTCAAAAATTTGAGTTTTCTTTAGGTCTCATTCCACTTTATGCACATACAATACACAATGAAAAAAACTAAAATATCATGGTTTCAATCAATTGGATTATTAGGAGAGGAGTATATTGCATCCATTATCGTTGTCTATGTTCTACTGTCCTACCTACAACTTATCTCAACATGGAGAGCTTGGTTTCTAGGTCCACCACTTGTCCAAGTTAATGTAAAAGTGACTCAAGGTTCACAACTTGTGAAAGCAAGGATCCATTGAGGAATACAATCCACTTGGCTATTTTTCCTTAATTTATTGCATGTGACATTTAAGCAAGGTCCACTTCTAATCTATAACTTCTTAATTTGAGGCATGGGGCATACATAAAATATGTAGCATATGCTCTATTGCCTCATAGGAAGGTTGGTTTCAAGGTGCACTTATCCATGCTAGCCTATCTTGGAGAAATGATGGAGCTTGCTTCTCTCCTTGTTTCAATGGAGACTAGCTTGGACAAGTGGTGGACCTTTGCTTATCTCTATGTTTCAATAGAGTTAGCTTGGACAAGTGGTGATCTTGGAACAAAACCCCCATGTAAAACATATCATGGGTATTCCAAGTGATTAGAAAGATTACCATTTAAGATATAACCTTATAGGTTGGACAACTAGATCTTGGCTTGGAGAAATGGTGGACCTTTGATTCTCTCCATGTTTCAATGGAGTCTATCTTGGAGAAATGGTGGAGCTTGCTTCTGTCCATGTTTCAATGGAGCCTAGCTTGAATAGTTGGTGGACCTTTGCTTCTCTCTATGTTTCAATAGAGTTAGCTTAGACACGTGGTGGATCTTCAAAATAAACCAACTACTATCAATGTTGCCTAGCTTGGACAAGTGGTGGAGTGTTTCTCTACTCCATGTTTCAATGGATCTTAGCTTGGACAAGTGTTGGACCTTAAAACAAAAACCCCATGTACAACATAGAATGGATTTTCTAGATTTCAATGGAGTCTAGATTTAACAAATGGTGGAGCTTGTCTTCATCCATGTTTCAATGAAACTAGCTTGGACAAGTGGTGGACCTTGTAACAAACCCTCCCATGTACAACATATCATTGGTTTTCTAAGTGATGGGAAGGAATACCATTCAAGATATAAACTTATAGCTTGGATAAGTAGTTGACTTTAAAACCAAATTCATCATAATACAATGAAATACAGGTCAGCCAATTCCTAAATCTTGAGACCAAACCTCCCATGCTATAAGAGATAATATATTGGATAAGTGGTGGACCTTCTATTATTTTCCCATGCCTAGTTTAGACAACCGGTACACTTCGCAGCTATAAAGGTTGGACGAGTTGTGGAGCCTTGTTTCTATCCATGTTTTAATGGATCCTAGCTTGGACAAGTGGTGGACCTTGGAAAAAAGCTTCCATGTACAACATATATGAGGTTTTCCATGTTTTAATGGAACCTATCTTGGACAAATGGTGAAGCTTTCTTCTCTCCATGTTGATTTTGGAACTACCTTAGACAAGTGGTGGAGCTTTTCTTTTCTACTCTTCATAATACAATGAAGTATATGTTGGTTACATGGTGAATCTTAAGGCCAAACCTCCCATTTTACTAGAGATGATAGGTTGGACAAGTGGATCAACCTTCTATCATTTCTCCATGACTATATTGGACAATTAGTAGACATAACATCTCTCTATGTTGTCTAGAGATGAGCTTGGACAAGTGATGGACCCTGCTTCTCTCTTCCCTTGGTTTACTAGTTTGAAGACTCAGTATATATACTTTCTTAGATCTAGCTTGAACAAGTGGTGGACCTTGCATCCACAATCTTAATTCAGTACAAAAAAGTATATGAAAAAATAACATAGGAATCTTGGTTTGAAGGTCAAGCAATTAGGTTCCAAATGCACATAATAATATATTTTCCACCCATATTAAAAGAAAGTTAAATATGTTATTACCAAATTGACAAAGGTAACGTCCAAGATAAGAATATGTGGGTGTTAAGGTCCACCACTTGTCCAACCTATAAGGATACATCTTAAAGGTTATTCTTTCTTACTACTTGGAGTGACCATGATAGGTTTTACATGGGGGTTTGGTTCCAAGGTCCAACACTTGTCCAAGCTAACTCTATTGAAACATAGAGAGAAGCAAAGGTCCACCCCTTGTCTAAGCTAGGGTCCATTGAAACATGGAGAGAAGGATGCTCCACCATTTGTCGAAGGTAGGCTCCATTGAAACATGAGGAGAATCGAGGTGCACCATGTCCCCAAGATGCGAGGCTCCATCGAAAAACATTAAACCCACGATATGTCATAGATGAGGGGTGTACATTCAAGGTTCACCACTTGTCCAAGCTATTATTGCTAGTAGCCTGAGTGGTTTGGTCTCAAGATTCACCACTTTTCCACTCTATGTCATTATATTAAGAATATGCGTGTGTTAAGGTCCACCACTTGTCCAACCTATAAGGCTACATCTTAAAGGTTATTCTTTATTACCACTTGGAGTGACCATGATAGGTTTTACATGGGGGTTTGGTTCCAAGGTCCACCACTTGTCCAAGCTAACTCTATTGAAACATAGAGAGAAACAAAGGTCCACCACTTGTCCAAGCTAGGGTCCATTGAAACATGGAGAGAAGGATGCTCCACCATTTGTCCAAGATAGGCTCCATTGAAACATGACGAGAAGCAAGCTGCACCATGTCTCCAAGATGCTAGGCTCCATCGAAATACATTAAACCCACGATATTTCGTAGATGAGGGGTTTACATTCAAGGTCCACCACTTGTCCAAGCTATTATTGCTAGTAGCCTGAGTGGTTTGGTCTCAAGATTCACCACTTTTATTAAGAATATGTGGGTGTTAAGGTCCACCACTTGTCCAACCTATAAGGCTACATCTTAAAGGTTATTCTTTCTTACTACTTAGAGTGACCATGATAGGTTTTACATGGGGGTTTGGTTCCAAGGTCCACCACTTGTCCAAGCTAACTCTATTGAAACATAGAGAGAAGCAAAGGTCCACCCCTTGTCTAAGCTAGGGTCCATTGATACATGGAGAGAAGGATGCTCCACCATTTGTCCAAGGTAGGCTCCATTGAAACATGAGGAGAAGCAAGGTGCACCATGTCTCCAAGATGCTAGGCTCCATCGAAAAACATTAAACCCACGATATGTCGTAGATGAGGGGTGTACATTCAAGGTCCACCACTTGTCCAAGCTATTATTGCTAGTAGCCTGAGTGGTTTGGTCTCAAGATTCACCACTTTTCCACTCTATGTCATTATATTAAGAATATGCGCGTGTTAAGGTCCACCACTTGTCCAACCTATAAGGCTACATCTTAAAGGTTATTCTTTATTACCACTTGGAGTGACCATGATAGGTTTTACATGGGGGTTTGCTTCCAAGGTCCACCACTTGTCCAACCTAACTCTATTGAAACATAGAGAGAAACAAAGGTCCACCACTTGTCCAAGCTAGGGTCCATTGAAACATGGAGAGAAGGATGCTCCACCATTTGTCCAAGATAGGCTCCATTGAAACATGACGAGAAGCAAGCTGCACCATGTCTCCAAGATGCTAGGCTCCATCGAAATATATTAAACCCACGATATTTCGTAGATGAGGGGTTTACATTCAAGGTCCACCACTTGTCCAAGCTATTATTGCTAGTAGCCTGAGTGGTTTGGTCTCAAGATTCACCACTTTTATTAAGAATATGTGGGTGTTAAGGTCCACCACTTGTCCAACCTATAAGGCTACATCTTAAAGGTTATTCTTTCTTACTACTTGGAGTGACCATGATAGGTTTTACATGGGGGTTTGGTTCCAAGGTCCACCACTTGTCCAAGCTAACTCTATTTAAACATAGAGAGAAGCAAAGGTCCACCCCTTGTCTAAGCTAGGGTCCATTGAAACATGGAGAGAAGGATGCTCCACCATTTGTCCAAGGTAGGCTCCATTGAAACATGAGGAGAAGCAAGGTGCACCATGTCTCCAAGATGCTAGGCTCCATCGAAAAACATTAAACCCACGATATGTCGTAGATGAAGGGTTTACATTCAAGGTCCACACTTGTCCAAGCTATTATTGCTAGTAGCCTGAGTGGTTTGGTCTCAAGATTCACCACTTTTCCACTCTATGTCATTATATTAAGAATATGCGCGTGTTAAGGTCCACCACTTGTCCAACCTATAAGGCTACATCTTAAAGGTTATTCTTTATTACCACTTGGAGTGACCATGATAGGTTTTACATGGGGGTTTGGTTCCAAGGTCCACCACTTGTCCAAGCTAACTCTATTGAAACATAGAGAGAAACAAAGGTCCACCACTTGGCCAAGCTAGGGTCCATTGAAACATGGAGAGAAGGATGCTCCACCATTTGTCCAAGATAGGCTCCATTGAAACATGACGAGAAGCAAGCTGCACCATGTCTCCAAGATGCTAGGCTCCATCGAAATACATTAAACCCACGATATTTCGTAGATGAGGGGTTTACATTCAAGGTCCACCACTTGTCCAAGCTATTATTGCTAGTAGCCTGAGTGGTTTGGTCTCAAGATTCACCACTTTTATTAAGAATATGTGGGTGTTAAGGTCCACCACTTGTCCAACCCATAAGGCTACATCTTAAAGGTTATTCTTTCTTACTACTTGGAGTGACCATGATAGGTTTTACATGGGGGTTTGGTTCCAAGGTCCACCACTTGTCCAAGCTAACTCTATTGAAACATAGAGAGAAGCAAAGGTCCACCCCTTGTCTAAGCTAGGGTCCATTGAAACATGGAGAGAAGGATGCTCCACCATTTGTCCAAGGTAGGCTTCATTGAAACATGAGGAGAAGCAAGGTGCACCATGTCTCCAAGATGCTAGGCTCCATCGAAAAACATTAAACCCACGATATGTCGTAGATGAGGGGTTTACATTCAAGGTCCACACTTGTCCAAGCTATTATTGCTAGTAGCCTGAGTGGTTTGGTCTCAAGATTCACCACTTTTCCACTCTATGTCATTATATTAAGAATATGCGCGTGTTAAGGTCCACCACTTGTCCAACCTATAAGGCTACATCTTAAAGGTTATTCTTTATTACCACTTGGAGTGACCATGATAGGTTTTACATGGGGGTTTGGTTCCAAGATCCACCACTTGTCCAAGCTAACTCTATTGAAACATAGAGAGAATCAAAGGTCCACCACTTGTCCAAGCTAGGGTCCATTGAAACATGGAGAGAAGGATGCTCCACCATTTGTCCAAGATAGGCTCCATTGAAACATGAAGAGAAGCAAGCTACACCATGTCTCCAAGATGCTAGGCTCCATCGAAATACATTAAACCCACGATATTTCGTAGATGAGGGGTTTACATTCAAGGTCCACCACTTGTCCAAGCTATTATTGCTAGTAGTCTGAGTGGTTTGGTCTCAAGATTCACCACTTTTATTAAGAATATGTGGGTGTTAAGGTCCACCACTTGTCCAACCTATAAGGCTACATCTTAAAGGTTATTCTTTCTTACTACTTGGAGTGACCATGATAGGTTTTACATGGGGGTTTGGTTCCAAGGTCCACCACTTGTCCAAGCTAACTCTATTGAAACATAGAGAGAAGCAAATGTCCACCCCTTGTCTAAGCTAGGGTCCATTGAAACATGGAGAGAAGGATGCTCCACCATTTGTCCAAGGTAGGCTCCATTGAAACATGAGGAGAATCAAGGTGCACCATGTCTCCAAGATGCTAGGCTCCATCGAAAAACATTAAACCCACGATATGTCGTAGATGAGGGGTTTACAGTCAAGGTCCACCACTTGTCCAAGCTATTATTGCTAGTAGCTTGAGTGGTTTGGTCTCAAGATTCACCACTTTTCCACTCTATGTCATTATATTAAGAATATGCGCGTGTTAAGGTCCACCACTTGTCCAACCTATAAGGCTACATCTTAAAGGTTATTCTTTATTACCACTTAGAGTGACCATGATAGGTTTTACATGGGGGTTTGCTTCCAAGGTCCACCACTTGTCCAAGCTAACTCTATTGAAACATAGAGAGAAACAATGGTCCACCACTTGTCCAAGCTAGGGTCCATTGAAACATGGAGAGAAGGATGCTCCACCATTTGTCGAAGCTAACTCTATTGAAACATGGGGGGTTTACGTTCAAGGTCCACCACTTGTCCAAGCTATTAGTGCTAGTAGCATGAGTGGTTTTGTCTCAAGATTCACCACTTTTTCACTGTATGTCATTATATTAAGAATATTAGGGTGTTAAGGTCCACCACTTGTCCAACCTATAAGGCTATATCTTAAAGGTTATTCTTTCTCACCACTTGGAGTGACCATGATAGGTTTTAAATGGGGGTTTGGTTCCAAGGTCCACCACTTGTCCAAGCTAACTCTATTGAATAATAGAGAGAAGTAAAGGTCCACCACTTGTACAAGCTAGGGTCCATTGAAACATGGAGAGAAGAATGCTCCACCATTTGTCCAAGATAGGCTCCATTGAAACATGAAGAGAAACAAGATGCACGATGTCTCCAAGATGCTAGGCTCCATCGAAATACCTTAAACCCACGATATTTCGTAGATGGGGGGTTTACTTTCAAGGTCCACCACTTGTCCAAGCTATTATCGCTAGTAGCATGGTTTGGTCTCAAGATTCACCAGTTTTCCACTCTTTGTCATTATATGAAGAATATCTGGGTGTTAAGGTCCACCACTTGTCCAACCTATAAGGCTATATTCTAAATGATATTTTTTTTGACCACTTGGAATGTGCATGATATGTTTTACATGGGGTTTTATTCCAAGGTCCACCACTTGTCCAAGCTAGATCTATTACATATATATTATACATACAATATTCAACTAGATTCCCTACCTATCATGTCCAGTAGCATGGATGCTCTAGCTTGAAGGTCCACCACTTGTCCAACCTATACTCTCTTATGTAAGGGAGATCTCGCTATAAATTCAAAACCTTCCCGCCTAAATTTAAAATATCCCTCCCAAATCTTAAATATCCCGCCTAAATTTTAAACTATCCCGCCCAAATTTTAAAATTCAAACTTTTTTATAAAAATTTAAATTTTACTACTTAAATTTAAAATATTCCACGCAAAATTGATTTTAAATTCAAGTTTACCACAAAAAGATATCATTATACCACCTAAATTCAAATATGCAAACCTCAAATCATTATATTGTACATAAATTCAAACAAATTCAAATTAACAAGCCTAAACTGATATTAGTTTGCATAGATATGAATTTATCACACCTAAATTATGTCACCATGTTAGAGAGAGTGGTTAGAGAATTTGAACAAGGTCCACCACTTGTCCAACCTAGATACCAAGAAGGATTGAGTGTACAAGGTATTGTTTGGAGGTCCTTATAGTCCATTGGTCTCAAGGTCCACCACTTGTGGTAAGGGTCACCAAAAAGTGTATATATTCATCCAAAGAAATACACGTATTTTTGGTCTACATGTCCTAGTTTAAACCATTTATGTCCATTAGGTGTATCACTAAACAACACTACTATTTTTGAGAAACAGAAGTTACAATCATATCTACAAATGGATTAGAGGAAAATCAGCTCAGCATACATCCAGAACTCGCTACAAGAATCGACTTTAATAGATCACGCAAGTAAGTCTTCCATTCAATTTTACTAGTATTACAATGTGTTAGTTATTTGTGATATTTATGTATGTATATATACTATGTGTGCATATCGTAATTAAGTGTAATTGTGTATCTGCATTATGTATGAGTATTACAATGAAATAACACAAATATACATACATACACATAGATAACACAGACGCACACATACATGAGCATGTATTTTCAAGAGAGAGATAGCAAATACAGAGATAGATAGATAGAGAGAGAGAGAGAGAGAGATAACTGTTTTTTAGAGAGAGGAGAGAGAAAGATAACAGATTTCACTGTGTTTATGTATGTGGAAGAGAGGAAGACGATGTATGGGAATATGTGCACGTATTTTCAAGAGAGAGACAACAAGATAACAGATTTCATTGTGGTTATGTATGTGGAAGTGAGGAAGACGATGTGTGGGAATATGTGCATGTATTTTCAAGAGAGAGACAGCAAGATAACAGATTTCACTGTGGTTATGTATGTGGAAGAGAGGAAGACGATGTGTGGGAATATGTGTATGTGTGCGGGGATACTTTTAAACTATGTATCTCTGTCTTTTGACGAGAGAGTGTGTGTGCAAGAAGAGTTACAGAGAACCATCTTCTCTATATGGAGAAAGACAGAGAGTGAGAGAGAGAGAAATACCTGTTTTTTCTCTATTCGTGAGGTGTGCAATGTCTCCTGAGAAGACTGCCCGATCCTGCCCTTCTGGAAAGCGTTGTGTACGCTGCTGTTTCTTTGTCTTGTGCGCAAACTTTCAATCCTGTGCACTCCACCTGTGTGTTGTGTACGATGCCGAGCTTGCTCCTCTACGCGCGCGTATACTCCAACTGTGTGCGATCCGTGTGTGCTTTCTGTGTTTTTGCTGCTCGCCTGCTTTCTCTGTGTGCGTTTCTCGTGCGCTCTCTGTGTGCCTAATCTTGATAGGGTTTATTAGAATGCCACGTATGCTACAAGTCCATGTTTTATCATAGGATTAAAAAAAACAAAAGCAATATAAAAAATTAACCAATTCACACGGCCAAAATTAAAGAAATCATGGTTGAAAATATGAAAAACATGCGTAACTCTATACTAGGAATTGGTTAATAACTCCCCAGGACCCCGCCCAGAACAATATCCCAAAATCAACCTCCCAAGCCCCGCCATCGAGAGCACTATATTCCACATCCCCATCAAGAGCGCTACCCCCAAACCTCACGTGGAAGCGCTGCCTTGTCACCCCATTGTGGCATTGCCCTAAGACCCCACATCTGGAGTGCTAAATGGGAACATTCTTCATTAGTGAAATTTTGAACATAAATTATATTAGCATATACTTAAATATAATACAAATATTAACATATTAGCTATACTACTAATTTACTATAGCAGTTCTAGATTATGTCCCATACTATATTTAAGGTGCCAAAGGTTTGGCCTTATGGTCCTAGATTTAGCCAAGTGGTCAACACATATAGGACCAAGTGCACACTGTGCCACAAAACTTGGCCACCACTTCACTTGCCAAAGTTTAGGCCACATGGTCAATCCTAACTTTCCAATGTTCTTATTATGTCACCTTTTGCCTCGTGGAAAACCTAGGCTTGTTTTCACATACTCAGGCACTTCAAGACACAATAAATTGTCATTACTCTTCGACAACCCTTTTGTTCAAGTCTTTGAAAAAACATTGTTTAAGGCCACCCTAAACCATTTTCATTTAGGGGTGTCTAAAACTAGCTTTTTGGCAATTCGAGAAGAAAATGGTCAAAGTTTTATACTTAGTTTTAACCACTTGACCAATTCAAATATTGGAAAGCAAGGTCTTGTAATACTTTTCTTTGGACATCACACATTAAAACTAGGTCCCTCACTTGTCCAAGCTATGCTCTAATACAATAAAGGGCTTTTGGTTTCAAGATGCACCACTTTCCCAACCTTGATTCCATTAAAGAAGCTAGCTCTACTTAGACATTTAATAGCAAGGTCTTGCAGCAGTTCAGATTGAACATTTTCCATGGCAGCTAGGTCCACCACTTATCTAAGCTATGCTCTAATAGAGTAAGGGGGTTTTGGTTTCAAGATCCACCACTTGTCCAAACTTGATTTGGGAAGCAAGGTCCTATAATAGTTTGCTTTGGACATTCACCATTACAACTAAGTCCACCACTTCTCCAAGCTATGTTCTAATACACTAAGGAGGTTTTGGTTTCAAGGAGAACCACTTGTACGACTCTGTTTTTGGAAGTAAGGTCTTTACATAGTTCACCTTGGACCTTGGACATTGGATACTACAACTAAGCCCACCACTTGTCCAAGATATCCTCTATATATAGCCAAAGGGTTTGGGTTTCAAGATTCACCACTTTTCCAACCTTTCTTCCATTAAAGAAAGGAGGGGCTTTATAACTAGGTCCACCACTTGTCCAAGCTATGCTCTGATATGGAAAGGGGATTTTGGTTTCAAGGTCCACCACGTGTTCAACCTTGCAAGACTCAAGGGATACTTGGACATTGGAAAGCATAGTCCTATAGTAGTTGATAGGTGGCAGTGGGTATTACAACTAGGTTCAACCTATGCTCTCATATAGCAAAGAGGCTTTGCTTTCAAGGTCCACCACTTGTCCAACCTTGCTTCCATTAAAGAAATGAGGGGCTACGTAAACATTGGCAAGCAAGGTAGCAAGGTTCTAAGGTGTTTCACCTTGGATATTGGGCATTATAACTAGGTCCACCACTTGTCCAAGCTATGCTCTGATAAAGAAAGGGGATTTTTGTTTCAAGGTCCACCATGTGTTCAACCTTTCTAATATAGAAAGGGGATTTTTGTTTCAAGGTCCACCACGTGTTCAACCTTGAAAGACTCAAGGGATACTTGGACATTGGAAAGCATAGTCTTATAGTAGTTGATAGGTGGCAGTGGGTATTAAAACTAGGTCCAACCTATGCTCTTATATAGCAAAGAGGCTTTGGTTTCAAGGTCCACCACTTGTCCAACCTTACTTCCATTAAAGAAATGAGGGGCTACGTAAACATTGGCAAGCAAGGTAGCAAAGTCCTAAGGTATTTCACCTTGGATATTGGGCATTATAACTAGGTCCACCACTTGTCCAAGCTATGCTCTGATATAGAAAGGGGATTTTTGTTTCAAGGTCCACCACGTGTTCAACCTTGAAAGACTCAAGGGATACTTGGACATTGGAAAGCATAGTCCTATAGTAGTTGATAGGTGGCAGTGGGTATTACAACTAGGTCCACCACTTGTCCAACCTATGCTCTCATATAGCAAAGAGGCTTTGGTTTCAAGGTCCACCACTTGTCCAACCTTGCTTCCATTAATATAGCAAGGAGGATTTGGTCTCAAGGTTCACCACTTGTCCAACCTATGCAAACCTTTTTCATGTTGTAGCATGATTTTTGGTTTGAAGAGTATTTTTCTATAACTATGGATTTAACAATGTAATCTTTTTACTTACAGGATGGACTTCGAATCTGGGGAGAAAGTACATATGATACTTGACAATGAAATCGTTGGTATTGGTTGTGTGTGTAGAACAGATCCAGATTCCACTTGTGGTGGTACAAAGATAGGGCTGGGAAATGTCTCCATACTAGTGGAGGAATGCTTGAAGGATGTGGTCCTACCTTTTCCTACAATGGATACTTCATCTCTCCAAGGCTCATTATGGAGTGCTGTTCGATGGTCAAAGATTCTTTTGCAATCTTTTGTATTAAATGGGAACTTAATTGATCCACACGAAAGCTACAATGGTGATGAAGAACATGATCATTCTGATCCTCTAGTTACAGATGCAATACCTATGACAAGCCCAGAATTTGAAGCAATGATTCGAGAGTCTTGGAGAAATCAGAGGGTCCTTTTAAAAGATGACACAATGATGCAAACCATGAATGAAGTGACCATCTTATATGTATTTCCACATGATTATGTCAACTTTCAGGAACTTGGTCCTGATTGTGTGGGTGTGGGTATTGAAAGAGAAAATGCAAGAATTGATGATGTGGTTGAAGTGGGTAGCATCACTTTGCTAAAGTGGCCCATCAAGCAGACAACAATGTTGAATGGGAGCCCATTACAACGCTTTGTTCCTGTTGATGGCATGCATGCTACATATGAGGATGTATCCAACGATGGCAATGTTGGAAAAAAACTTGATGGGAGTAATGTTGTCCAGTTGTCAAGGAAGAGACGATACACTTTCATGAACAGGACTCAAAAATCAAAAGCAGCACCAGCTTCGACTTTTTACCTTTCAAACAAATCAATTCAAAGGGTATCATGCATTGATTGTTGTGCACAAAAATGCTGCCAATTTGCAGATCGTGATATGGTGACAAGGTTACGACAACAATTTTGGGGAGAGTCTCAAAAATCACGCACTAATTATGTTTATGATGTTCTTTCTATATGTTATCAGAAAGATGAGAAGTCACGATACCAATTCAGGCTAAATGGCTCTATTGTTTGTTGTAGAGCATGGTATGAGCTACATGGAATACCAAAGACATCATTTTATCGATACAAGGAGAACTTTGAAAATGGTGTGCGCCAATATGTACATGGGAACACATGTACATTGAGAAGGGGACTTCAACATACTAGTTTAGCAAGAGCACTACTAAATGAGTTTGTGGAAAACAACTCTGAGAAGATGCCACATAGAAGTAGAACACTGCTAGATGGCTCAAGAGAGACTCAATTGGTGATTCCATCAACATACAAACAAGTGGATATTTTATGTGAAATCAACACGACACTTGACCAAATGGGCTATGAGAAGAAGCTATCCCAATCTTCTTTTGGTAGAATTTGGAACAAAGAGTACCCACATGTCACTTTAACAAAGACGAGTGAGTTCTCTAAGTGCAATATTTGTAGCTCAATCAAGGCAAGGTTAGAAGCTAAACCTTCTCTTGAAGAGAGAGCTCTTCTCTTGAGGGAGAGAGAAGTTCACATGGCACAACAAAAGAGTTGCAGAAGCCTATATTATGCATGGCGCACGTATTCAGAAACTCAACCACAAAAATATGTATGCATAATCCATGATAAGATGGATCAAAAGAAGACTGCCATTCCTAGATTACGCATTGTTCCCAAGGGTGTGGATTCAGGATATAATCTGCAGGTGGCATTGATTGGCATGATCACTCATGGACATGGAGAAGGTCATTACGGACACTTTGTCTTGAATGGTTTGTGGCCAGCTGATCCAAATCTTACAATTGGCTCAATTGCTAATTGTTTACATAACCTCGAGAGGATAGATAAGCATCCTCTTGTTGATCTAGTAACAACTGGACTTCCAAGGAGCAATATTTCACTACTACATGCTTTGAACTCAAGGGATGCTTTGGACTACCATAACTTGAGTGATGGAAAAGAGCCCATTGTGCAGTCGTCAAAAATTGCAGAAGAGGAATTGGGGTCAACATTTCGCAGATTGCCAGAGAACTTGTTGCTACAATTGGATAATTGTGCAGGGGAAAACAAAAATCGATACTTATTTGCCTATTTGTCAATGCTTGTTGCAAGGGGTGTTTTCAAAACCATCCAGCTGGGATTTTTAATGGTTGGGCATACACATGAGGACATAGACGCCATGTTTAGTAGGTTTTCAGAGAAGTTGAGAGTTACACAAACCTATACTTTGCCACATTTGATGAATACATTACGAAACAACTCATCTTCATCTCCAGCTCCATTTTTTCTCACAAAGATCCCCGATTTCAAGCAATATTGTGATGGCTATCTTTGTGATGGACAAGACATACTTGTTGGACATTCCAAACCGCTTCAGTTCAGGTTCTTTATGCAGGATGAGACACCAATGATGCAATATAAGGCACATGTAGGTGTATCAAGTTGGAGTGGAAGTATTCGCCTTTGGAAAACAGACACAGAAGGCAAGCCAATGTTACCACATGGAGATCCACCTCTAGTACAAATGGTGGAGTATGTCAAGGCCCACGAAGAAGTCATTTTGGGGCTAAAGAACTATATAAAATTTTGGAAAAATTTAGGGAATGGTTCAAGTATTCCGCGATATTATAGACCCGTGATAGATTATTGGAGTAAGGTAATTGAAGAGATTGGAAAAGCAATCATATCAGAGGGAGTCTTGTATGAAATGTTTTGGCCAAAAACTCAAGAATATTCTCACCTACAAAGCACTACACTGAATTTGCAACAAGGAGCAGAAAGATTCCTAGTCCTTGAAGAGTTGAACGATCATTTTTGTGGGCCTCAACGAGATAGGCCAAGGAAAGAGTTTGACCCTATGTCTGATGTGCACCAAGGTGACTTTCTTATGCTTGTTCCGAGTGACACAGAAATCTATCCAGTGTGGCTTGCAATGGCTTTATCTGACATTGATAATGAGCCTACATCACCAAACTACAGAAAACTCTTGATTCAATATTGGGCACCTTGCGCGAGAAAAAGTGGGATGACAGATACTCAAGCTTACAGTAATTGTTGGAAGGGTTATTGGGCTGTCAACTATAAGGACCCACAAGTGTGGGAAACTATAGATGCAATTGTTTGGTCCTGGAGACCCAACAAAGAAGGACCATTTTCTAGAATAAAGATTCCAGAAAGACATGCTCTAAAAGCCAAAGAAGGCCTCACTCGTGCACATCAGCCACACTTGGATCAAAGTTCAGATATGGTATCAAATGTGGAGTAGAATTATGTGGAGCTTCTATTGTGACTATACTAGTCAATTTGTAAACAAAATCTTTTTTGTATCTTCCTTTGTTTTATGTAATTTATAGTTATTATTCAAATCCATGTGTTGTACATCCTCTTGACTTTTGGTGTTTATCAACACCACAATCCTATGAGATTTTCACTTTATTTACTAGCCACACACCTCAATTTTTCCCACTTTAAGTGGAAAATTCCCAAATTACATGAATTCGGTCGATTTGGAGATTCCCATAATGTGAGATTTTTACCAAAATACCTAATATGGTCTTCGAAGTCATTAATGCACAAGAATTAGGGGAAGAGCTTGAAGTTGAAGGGTTTGGAAGTTACAGGGTGGAATGGCACATGGGAGGAGACCTTAAAACCCTTAAATGTATGTACAATGTCTCCAAAGGAGCTATGGCAAAGAGCCCTTGTCTGTATTGTATGGCATCAGCAAAAGAATGTAATCCTGCAAATTGGAACAAAGCACCCAATAGGCATACTCAAGATCCAAACTTCAAAGCAGTTTTAAATATTCCACTTGCTAATGTCCACATATGCACTCTGCATGCTCTTTGCAGAATTGTGGAGAAAATTGTACATCTGTATGTGGGGTTTGCCCTGAAGTTACAGCCAAAAGCAGCTAGAGATGCTGCAATCAAATGTATTGAAAGGGTTTTATCAAAAATTGGCCTTCACAGTGGTAAGGTTAAGATTGAAACAGACCTGAAGAGGTCTTCAAATGGAAACAATGTGCCTAGAAAGGTCTCTGTTGGTGGTGTGAAGGCCAGAGCTTTCCTAGGGTTTCATGGCAAACTAGGAGAGGTAAATGCCAAGAAGGGTTCATCCAATGTGAAGTATAACCAGTGGAAAGCTCTCCACAATGCCATCAAAGATCATGGTCTTGAAGGTACATCAGAAATAAAAAAGAAGAGGTATGGGAATCACTAGACAAAGTATTTTCCTACTGTGATAAGACATCCTGGGGCAAAAATGATCTGCCAAATTTCAAGAAAGTGCTCAATAACTTCAAAAGTGCAATGAAAGATGCTTGGGATCAGGAATTCACACATTACATGGGAAGTTTTTTATTTATTTTCTTACCTTTTTAATATTTACATACTTTTAGTTTGGCAGCATATGATTAATCTCATACTTACTTTGCCAGCATATAATTTACAATCACACTCCTTGGTTTGTAAAGAGATGGGGCTCCCTGTCCATATGGTCTACACAAGGCATGGAGAAATCCCATAATCAAGCAAGAACCAAGTTTTTCAGGCATACAAGACATGGGGGAGGTGCAGTAAAGGCAAACAGATTGCTTGAGGTTTTCCAATGGTTCTAAAGACAAATATGGCATAGAACCAGATAAAAAATGACAAAGAAAGCACTACTGAACTCAGATTGAGAAAATGCCTTACACAGGAACAAGCAGAAAAGACAAAATTCATATAATAGTTCATCTGCAAATGAAAAATTATTACAATGGCTAGCTACAAGAGAGAGACAAGGTAGAAAGTGGGCCAAAGTACAGGTTTGAGAAAAGTCAGTCTTCTGATGAAGGTACATCAACTTCACCCCTAAACTTCAGAAACTTCTGCTTATTGTAGCCTATCATTTGTCTCTTGAGGTCCCCAGAGTGGGCAAGCACATAGGAGGCCATTGTGGAAAAATAACCAGCTCTAGAACCAGTAAGGCCAGGGAAGAATCCAAAAATTCTGATGGCTTCTTCCTTTCCACCAATATTAACTTCTCTAACCCTGGAGGAAGCTGATATGAACCAACAACCTTTGCAAGTGCTTTAATTGCAAGCATTGGCAGCAATGGTTCTCTTGTAAACTTGTTATGGAATATAATGACAGTCTCTTTGTTGAGATTCCCAATAAAGTGTCCCAAGCTCTGGTTCCTTCCTAAATTTAAGGGTCTGGAACCCTTCCCCCTGCCAAGGAATTTGTCTATGTCCAGTATTTCAATCTGCAAAAATATGTCTTGGTTAATTGTTAGCACATTAATTAGACAAAGCAAAATGGTCATAAACATACCTTAGGAGACTCATCCTCCTCAAACAAGGCAGGTTCCCATATATCAATGGATCTAGTTGGCCTTACTTCATGATCTCTGGTCTTTTCCTCTCCCATATGCTCTATTTTAAGCCTTTTCTGGATCTCATTGAACTCCTCTTCAGAAGGTACACCCTGTTGCTCATATCTCACAACAATGTCCTGCACATGCTTTCCAACACTTGAGCTATCAATAAAATTTTCTGCCTCTGTGTCCAAGACTGCTAAGGGGCAAGGTGAGTAATCAATAAATCCTATGTCATTAGATCCCCACTCAGCCAAAACTCCCAAAGCATAATCTTCCCTTAGATCAAAAAGATGCTGCATGTCATTCAACAAAACATATTCCTTTTTGTTAACTTTGTATGTGGGAAATGTTGTTGTGCAATGCAAAGGATCAACATCTTCATCCTCAATGTCAACATTCTCCACTTTAGTGTTGTTTTATGCTTTAAATTTTGCAATGTCCAGTATCTCAGTGCTTTGTAGTTTCTCTTCCTCTTCATGGAACTCCATCTCTATCTCCTCTTCCTCCTGGTCTTCCTCAGCCTGAGAAATCTGCTTTGGAATCTGTTTGCCCTCTGGTGTTGGGAGTACACTGAAGAAAATGATAAGTCCAAGGTCATACTCTACCAACTGGCAATGCATATTACCATGAAATTTGCAAGGCTTTATGATCTTTTGCCAGTCTGGATGAAGGCTTGACCACTTCTTTGCAATACCTGTCCTTGACAAGCTACCTACTTTGCATATATCAACAAAATGAACAAGATTTTCAAGCGTGTGATTTCTGGTCAATGCTATATATATCTCTATCAAGTCACTAATTTGTGTGGAGAAGCCATCCACAAGTACTTGAAGATCAAAGGCAGCATTAAAAATATCTTTGACACTTTGAAATCTTGTAAGTTCATTAACTTTGTAAAGAAAAGACATCAGCCTGTCATCAACGGTCTGTTGTATATCCTCTGTATCCATTATGACAATCCACAAATGTCTGAGAAAGAGAAAAGAGAAGCCATCAAGACATTAAGAAATAGACATGACATGGTGTGTAAATTTCTTCTATGACTAAAATATATAAATAAACCACCCTTCCTTCATAATGCAAAAAAACACATAATGGTTTATAAACAAGTATGCAAGTTGTAAATCTAAGCAAGCAAGAAATAATTACATCAAATTGTGTCACTTGCTAAGTTGTGTCACTTGCTACGCAAGTTGTGAGGGTTAGGAGAAAGTCGGCACTCAATAAATTCGCGCAAGGCGTGACACTTGGTACACGAAATCCTAGTGCTAGGAAGAGGTCGACACCTTCAGAATTCGCGCATGGGGCGTCGCTTGGAGGGTTGGAGGCTTTATTTCTAAGCCTTGTGAAGCACAATAAGCGGAAAAGCGGGTTGGGTAAGTTGTTTATATGGCCAAAAACGCTGCCTCGAGGGGTGTGCAAAGAGGTTTCCGCCTCGAAGTGTGTGCCCAATGGCTAGTATGCGCCTAGGGAGGAGCGGTGCGCCTAGGGACATGCCATCTTCTGTAATAAAATGACATAATGAAGTTTTGTGTCCCTATCATGTATTTGCAAGCAATTGAGCCAGCTTGCACATTACAAGTGATTCCATTCACTGTTTTGGTGTTCCAACCCTCATCCACAAATTCAAGTACATTTGCTGAGTCTAAAGTCTTCACTGAAAACATTGTTCTAGATTTTCTGACTTCAGCATTAGAGAAGAAGTCTACAAAAACTGTAATGGGCATGAATATAGAAATTCTACTCTGTTTTCTTGCTATGTTTGCTTTCAAACACTTTTGAATCTCACAAACAGTTTGCACCTGTAGCCCTCACTTGTATTTGAGCTAGGGAGTGACCATTCTCCACTTTTGAAATCAGGAAAGTCTAGCTTGGTTGTGGCTCCAAGTTCTCCAGTCCTTCTAGGTGGAACATAATAATGGTCAAAGAAGAATATTCCATTCTCTGCCAGTGAACCCTTAGTCCTTCCCTTGTATATTTCTTCACCAATTGATCCATGACACACATCCAGAATATTTATAACACATTCTACTAGCTGCCATTCCATAATGTTTGAAGGATACAAATCTGTACAACAAATAACCTTATACAACATGCATTACAAATAAGGATTTAAGTTAAGAGACTTACATTTTGGTCTATGTAATAGCAAAGCAGAACTCTCTGAGTCAATATGCATATCTTTATGCATGTACACATCCTGCACCAGCACCTCTTTGATTGATTTTTTGTTGTCGCCAAAGATGAAATCTTTAACAATACCCTTCCATCCCGCCAAGAAAGAGTTTTTTGTGGAAGACTTTATTCTCTTGTTCTGTTGCATCAGTATCCACGTTCCTTTGTGTATAGTTATTGGAATCCATTGTCCATTTTGATCAGTCGTGTTGTAAGTGACAATGGCTTCAATGGAAGTTCTTGGTCGTTTTGATCGTGATGAAGATTCCATGGTGAAAAAAGAAATGAGCAGAGATGTCTAGTCTGAGTTCAAGAGAAGAATAAGCAGAATGTGCAAAAAACGGTTCAAATCTGGAAAAGATCATGAGATAGAATCCAAACATTGTTTTATGATGGCGACGTGCAAAATGAAAACAATATAATATGAGAAGTACGTCTTTCTAAAAGCGACAGCTATTGAATGCCTTTGCACTTTTACTTGTTTACATTGCTATTTACCAACTCAAAGTTTCGGTAAAGATATAATATTTGCTTTTTTTGTGAGTTTTCAAAAATAGAGGTTCCGTAACGGAAGCTCTTCAACCATTGGTTGAGACCACTCTCTCTCTACACGTTAAAAGCCACAAATGACCTCAAAATTCCCCTAATGTGAATATTGTGAAGGCTTACATACAAAATTAAAATTTATCTTTTCGAGAGTTAATACTAATAGTTACTGGATGATCAATAATCAATATGATTTTTTGATAAACATTCCAGATAAAATATTCTCATCTTATACATTTGATATAAAAGCTTGCTATGAAGCAATACCACACTATGGAAATAATGGATTGGTTGATACACTTGAACATATTATTAAACTACTTCGTGGAATGGGTTATAAAGGGGTTAAAATATCTTGTAAAAGTAGTGTTCTCACAAAAAAGCATAAAGAGATTACATGGTCATTTGAATTTTTCATCACTTTGAACCATGTTTTATTAGATAATTGTGCATCTAAGTTAGGTGATTACATCTTTTATCAGAAACAAGGAATCCCAATGGGATATGCTTGTTCCCCTTTATGGTGTAATCTCTATCTAGCATGGTTTGAATTAGAATATATCAAAAAATTATCAAGACTTCAGAAAAATAACATGTTACATGCATTTCTATTCTCATGTAGATACATGGATGATCTTCTCTTCATTAATAATCGATTTATATTGAAATTCTGAAACCATAATAGACCTATTTCAAATGAGGACCCCTTTTCTATTTACCCACTTGATATGTCAATATCAAGCTGACTTATGACAACCACATTACTTCATACTTAAGTACCACTATCAAGTTGATTTGTCGCTTTATTGGGGATTTTGAAACATTCACATACTCATGATTACTTACTCTTTACGGTGGAGGAAGTGGCATGATTCCACTCATCCAAGTTGCTCCTTTCTCAAAGGGCAAGAATCATTTCCCTAATTCTTGAATAATCTTCATAAAGCTAGCTAATGATAGGTCATTTTTGAACACCTAACAATTTTTGGTCTTCCATAGATGCTTAAGGTAACAAAACCTAACAGATTGCACCCCAAAGTAATATGTTAGAAGCTGGACACACCCCGCGGCATCTAACTACTCGGAGGACTATTATTTTTTGTAATTATTCATTCATTGAGGAAAACCTGATTTTTCACCTTACATAAGTTTCAAGATTGTATCCCAGTTTTGATAGTTAGATTGAGTAGATGGTTGATTTTGGAACTTTAGGGTTTGAGAAATTGTCAGGTATATATACTACTTTTTGACCTTAATGAAGGACCTTTTGTCATTTTAAAACAAGTTTTGAAGTTTGTGAGTGAGCGTACTGTGTACGAGAGAGAGAGTGTGAGCTTCATCTTGACGTTACGTGTGCTTCGGTGATCGGAATCTAATGCGAAGAAGTGCAGCGTGTTGCCCCCGATGAGAGCTATGTGTCGATACCTACATTGCGCACGTACGGTCCGGTTTTGTGAGCTCCTTCTACGAGCTTCATCGGTTGTTTGGGTGAGCATACGTTGTCCGATTTTGCATTGCAACATATCCACGCGTTCACATTGAGTAGAACTACACATTAGGCACTTTAGATTTCGGAAACGAAAACCTGAAGATTTCGGCCAGACATTCTACGTGTTTCTGCACCAGGTGTTTTGGATTGGGATTTTGGTTCATAGACCTTAGGGAGAGCGACCTATTGGTATTAGTAGGGTCTCCTTCAAGTTCTATGGTGTTTCGAGATTGTTTGATGGGTGTTCGGCTCTAGAAAGCGTTGTAGGAAGTTTCCTCTTAGCAATTGGTAGAAACCTCTGTAGGAATTAGTTAGGAGTCGGTCGAGTGTAGTTTGACACCTTATGCTTGCTTCCACGCGCCTGCAGATCGAGATTCATCCTTAGCTAACATTACATGTTAGGTGAGTTCTCGCTATGGTGACGTCCGTCGCGGCGTATCCGTCCAACATTGGCGCCGTTGCCGGGGACGAAAACCTTAGGAAGGTGACCGAGACTAATCCTTGAGGATTGGGGTTTTTGGCTTGCCAAGAGTCTCGCTTTACATTTAGATAGGATCAGAGGGTGGAGGACTCTCTAGGTCTTAGAGGGAGTCTAGGAAGCATGTGCCTAGCCTAGATCCTTCGACTTAGGTAGTTTTAGGTGGTAGTCGAGTTCTAGAGTAAGAGTTGGAGTGGTAGAAGCGGTGAGAGGAGAGCTTGAGAGTCCGGAGAGGCCAAAAAGCAACCAAAAACACCATCATCACCATTTCACATGATAGGTAGGAGTAGAGTAAGTAGGACATCATGATTCAGGATCTAGAGCATTTCATGCATGTACACTTCATTAGGAAATTTCAGAGGTCATTTGGAGGGCCATATGAAGAGAGAGAATAATAGAGCGCGTCCAATGAGCACGAAGGCTACGTTACGTAGGAAAGTACGTGGAAAGACTCAAAAAATAGGAAAATAACATAAAACTTTCACGAATCTATGATTGTAGCATCGTAATTTCCTTCCTTTTACCGAGCTTTTAGGTGCTTGCATGTGGTCCCACTTCTGATATTCTCTTATGGTCATTAACGTACTGGAGGGTGACCATTAAGCCCGCACAAGATATTGGAATTCTAAAACACTTTCCCTCCATTAGAATGCTTTCAAAGTGAATCTCCCTCCACTAAAGCTTTTCTCTGAGAGCTATGGCGTCCACGTCTTCTCGCCCAAGAGGCTCCAGGTGTTTACTGTCTCTCACACCAACAACCAACAGCTGCACTTTGCCTAGAAGGCCAAGTAGTAGCATATCCTCAATTACAATACCAGCTTCAATAAGTGCAGAGAACCAATGGGTTGGACAAAGGATAAACAAAGGTTCATGGGTCCTCATGCAACCAAGAAGATCCAAGAGGTCTAGTGGTATCAACGTTTACCGCTCAGCATGGAAGGCCAGAGTGTTGGATTTCAAAGTTGAAATCGGCAAAAGATCTGTAAAGGAAGTTCTTGTTCAGCATGTGTTTACCCATCCAGAGGTGATAGCAAACAGTGGAAATGTATCAGATATACATCAACCACGTTGCAATTGTAAGTACTCTTGACATGTGAACTTACTGATACTCTCATTATAACTTTTCTTATATATTTTGCAATGTTTCTCCCGCTTGTTATGAGCAATGTCTCCATTCTTCACAGCTCAATTACATTAGATTTGTCATTTGTACTTATTGATACTCTTAGTTTAACTCTTCTTATATATATTGCAGATGTTTATCCCTCTTCTTATGAGCAATGGGAGCCTATGGAGTGCATAATAGGCCTCTTCCATGTTGTTCATGCCCACATTGGTTCTCTACAGTATTCAGGGAGGAGCAGCAAAAGACTGGCTGATGAGGGAATCTTTTTTTATGACCACTTTTACCAACTCAGCTCAGGGAATAAGAATGTCATGTTGGTGAAAGTGCCTCTACCAACCGATTGGAACACTGTGGACTGGCCAGTTCCCGAGGAAACAATGGTGGAGGCAATGCGAAGTAAGCTCTACAAGGATATACAAAGGTCTCTACGTAGCTCTATTCCCACCAAACTGGTTAGAATTGCAAACTTCTGTCTTGTTGCACTCTTCATAGAGCTGTTTCATAGCTACAACATCCGAGTTACGAAAACTATGTTCATGTGCAAGTCATTTCAGCAGTCATCCTGTGACAAACTTCTTGACAAAGGATGGTATGCAAAGGAAGAGATTGGTTTACGGTGCGAGGTCGCGCTTGATACTCTAGTTGTCAAGTACATGATTGCAAGCCAATCACTGTTACTCTCGTTTTGGTATATGCAATCACAAATGCTCAACGGTAAGTACATTCCTATGGACCAGGTTTCTGCAGGTTTGGAAGATAATCCTGCTGTGGATGTGGAAGTGATTGATAAAGAGCATGGCCTACTGTTGGTGGTTACAATAAGGGAGCTATGCAGTCTTCAACATTTGCGGCATGACATAATTGAAGAGTCAATGGACAAGGACCTATTAGATTTTTCCTTTTTCCTAGCTGGCCGTAAGGTGATGCGGCGAAGGGAAAAAGATATTTTGTGCAAAGAGTTGGATGGTCGGGTTGAAGTAGTGTCAATGTAACAGATATTCTTGTGAACCCAAGTGTATACAAATGACTTTCAAGACATGAAGTTTATTGAGCTCATTTTTCAATTGTGCCCTGTGAAAAAGTGTGCTTGAAATACATTTCTTTACCATGTCAAATCTCTCTCTCTCTCTCTCTCTCTCTCTCTCTCTCTCTCTCTCTCTCTCAATGTTAGACAAGAAAAAGACATGATAGAAGAGTCATCTTAATTCATTAGAAAGTACAAACTCGTCCGTGAACAATGGACTGAGATACAATTTCTGTAAGTATGGAATCAGAATGTCTTCAAGGTAAAAATCGAAGGAATGCCCCTTGAAAGAAGGTGGTGAGACAGTTGTTCCCGGCGGATTTAGTTCTCCCTTTTCAGGAGTATCATCAATCAGTAGTGTATTAGTTGCATCAAAGGGTACACCGATTTGGCTAAACGGTTTGTACAAAAGAGGTAAGTGTGGTTTTTAGGGTGGTAGTGGCCCTCAACGGTAACGCATTTTCTTTGATCATACAAAAAGGCAAAATCTGACGTGTGAGCGTGGCATACACTGCAAACTATTGCAACTAGTGGCGACAAGTTTTGCCTTTGCATTGAAGACCATATGGCAACTCTGAAGCGCGGAAGAAGAAACTAAATAAATTCCTTGGTTCCTGGATGAATCACGACTTGACAAGTTCCCATCCGAAACGTTTGCAAATCCTCAAAGGGTTCTCTGTCACCGAGAGGCACCCGCATCAGCAGCAATCCATTGACGTCCAAGATAATCAACCTCTGTAAATGTTGACAAGTACATATAAGTAGTTAGAAGCTGAAAATATTTTGCCATACTTGAATAGACATTACCAGAACAACCGTATCTACAGGTAGCAAGGGTCCGTACTGTGTCTCTGTAGTGTTCATGTCGCTGTTGCTCTCCTCTGCTTTATCTTCATAGTCATCATTCACATCTTCATCAGGGGTCTCCCCCATGGCTCTTTCTGCCTCATTCAAGGTTTCCTCCAAGGTCTTTTCCTCTCCCTCGGTTGATCGGCTTGCCTCATACATCCTTGCCTGATCCATATCAGTTTGCTCATCCCTAGGCCTGCTTTCCTCATCCATATCCTTTTGCTCATCTATAGGCCTGCTTTCCTCATCTTGGGTTTCAGCCATAGGCTCTTTTGGCTCCTCCACTGGCTGACGTGGCTCTTTCATTGTCTCCTCTGGTTGTACACTAGCACCTTCCATATGCTCATTTGACCTTTCCTCATCCTCGGCTCTTTCATCTTCTGCTGATATGACCCCCTCGGCCCGTTGTGATTCCACTGTATCGGATGCAGGGGTTTGTCGTGGTGGCACGTCATGTTTTGTTAGATCAATAGTGCGGTCGTCCAAGCCGCTATCTTCAAGCTCTCTGGGGCTAGACATAGTAAGCAGGTGTTGTATTAAACTTACCCGGTATCTTTGCAAATAATCATATGTGTAGTTTTTTAAAGCACTCTGCAAAATTGAAAGACCACATGGTGAGAATTCTTTTATAGACTAAACCAAAACTAATTGAATGCATTGCCAAATGGGTACCTTAGTCATGAAAGGTTTTAATGCAAAGTAGCTTTGCAGGACATATTCTGCATGGAGAAGACATCTCCAGCCGCAAGAATTTCCATCGGTTTGATTTGGGACAGGTACATCTTTGATTGGGGCCTTGTATAGTTCATACCTTCCACATAGCTTGCCATAGGCAAGCAACAACCTCTTTATACAACTGCACAAAGCAATGTCAAGATGTTAGCATGAGGCTTCAAA